>NC_040040.1:43164493-43214985 GCF_003713205.1 Coffea eugenioides
TACCCAGAGGCGTACCAAAGGGCATAGCAGGCCGTCTGCCTAGCTCACGCCAGGACTCGAAATCAAAAACTAATAACAACTATTCACACCCAAACGGTTACTATACACCTTATATACATGCTCAAAAGTTCACTATGTACATCATATACAGCAGCAAAAGTGTTCTATGTACAATTCAAAAGTAGAAGTCCGGACTACGGCTTCATGCTATCACTACAACTATAACCATAAGGTGGACCCTAAGGTGGGTCCGAACACGTATCACTATTACTATTACACGCATTTCAATTGTCCAAAGAAAGGTATTAAACCTAACTAAACTAGTCGAACGTCCAAATGTGGTCCCCGCGTCGACCCCTGTAAGGAAAACAAAGGAAAGGGGTAAGCTAAACGCTTAGTAAGTACGCAGGGGTAAAAGCATAAATTTCACATGGTAGGAGCAATTAAAGTCACATAATGCCAAGTTAAAAGCAAAACAATAACGCAGACGTAGGATACAGATTGGTTTCAAAGCCAAGTAGTTTGTCATGATTGACCACCTGCCGACACTCCGTCGACCGCAAATTATGGTCCGTAGAGCTCCACTTGTCAACCCGCCGTCCACTTTAGTACCCACACTGGCCAGTCACCCACACTCACATAATAGCTCGAGCAAGGTTGGTTCATGCACACAGGTTCACATATTTGGTTCACAAACCAATTCACATATTTAGTTAACCTGATGATCTCAAGTCTAAGTTAGACTAGCTCCGACCAAGCCCCTGCCGGCTCGAATAGTCCAACTAGGTCCTGAGATCGGGCCCCACACATATCACATGTCACACATATCACAAATGTCACCCCGAGCTACAAGCTCTAGGGGTTCATTCCCAACAGCATGCTATTTACACATATCAAGTACAAGTACAAGTACATTTTAGGGTTTAGGTCGAGTGTGATAAAGTACACCCTCGTCTAAAGTCCCTTTCATTCAAAGCATAACACATAAGGGCGTTGACTTAGACACATATCCCTAGATACTTACAAAAGTACAAAAGAGCTACAACTAAGCAAAAGCGTCGTCCACTCCGCTAGTAGGCCCCAGCAGCCGCCTCTAGCTCGTCGCTGTCTGCAATAGAAGATTGCGTCACATTAGACCACAAACGGTTATCAAATAGCAAATCATAAGCAAAACGGCAAAAATGACACGCGCGCGCGCGGAAACGACAGACGGAAACGGAAACGGTCGGTGAAAATGGAAACGGCCGCTAGTGCGGAAATGGCAGATTTGCTACCTCTTTTCATTTTGATCATAAGTTGGGCTACAAGTGTCGGTTTAAGGCGTATGAGACGCCGTTTCGAAGCTAAGAGGATGCACTATAACTTTTGTGAAGACCTCAAGAACTGAAACTGGGATCTTCAGTACTAAACGAACCAAAAAATTTGGGTCACCAAAGCTGTCCAAGGTCAAATGGTCAGTTTCAGGGGTGCTGGCCGTTTTACATGCTACACATATCCAATTGATCTGAAACTTGACAGTTAGAAATTTCATTCCAAGATGAACAACTTTCATGAAGGTTGGAAAACCTGAATCCAAACGTAAATAGGTCATCTAGACCAAAACAGGTTCGGACAGATTAAGGTCATTTTCGTGGACAGGCCCTGTTTGATTGGCTATATCTCGGGTTTTATAAATCCGATTCATGAAATTCCAAAGGCGTTGGAAAGCTCTGATATAGGGCTATAAGTTTGGTGTTTTGGTCACAAGCCCAATCAGCTTGTAACCTGGTCAAATTCGAAGCCAAAGTTCCAGTTGTAAACTGTCCTGGTTTGCTGTTTTGCTGGACTAACGCGCGCAATCGCGTGAAACGAATTCGCACCACACACACAAGATTCTAAGCCATGGCTACACCATTCTAACACATATAAAGCACTCCCTAACTGCCCTAACAAGGCTCCCGAAATACCTCATGAAAACAGCCCCTAAACCCTAACCTTTTCTAACCAAAAGGCAAGTTCTACATTCATTAACATCTCTAACCAAAGCTAATCATATCTAACCAAGGCATAATCATTTAAGCCCTAATCAAACCCAAAACATCAGCCCCTCAACCTAGGGTTTCTTACCCAAATTTCGGACACCATCACACCTCACCCAACAAACGAAATTAACAACTTAAGCAAGTCATTTACAAGCTTAATTTCACCACCAAAGCATTAATCTAACATAAACCATAGAAACCCTAATTTGTCTTATCTTGGCCGAAATTCAAGACATCCAATTAGAGCAAAATTAAACCATAAAACCACCAAGGAACTTGTCTTGGCCGAACCTAGGGTTTCAAATTTCCTCCAATTTACACCATAGTATATCATCACAAACCACCATGAATTACAACTATATCCTCAACAAAGGCAATAACAGCAAGAATCAACAATTTCAAAGGCTACAAGCCTTCATCCTCCAAGCAACTTTCAAGAGGAGTTTCTTACCTCCAACTAAGATGTAGTACAAGAGTATGACAACCTCCACCAAGCTCCAAGATGCTCCTAGCAAGCTTCAAGACCAAAGATGAAAACTCCAAGTGCAAGAATTTTGCAAAGTTTCTTCTCATTTTCTCTTGTCTCTCTCACGGCTCACTCTCTCTTTCTTTCTCTTGTTGTTTTGGCTTATGACATTTATGGTTCCTTATGTCTTATGACTTAAGGGTTATAAGACAAACCCATCCAACAACTAAAGATATTTTCCTACATCAACCAATCACAAAATAGCATAGGAATTGCCTTTAAGTCCTTGCAACCTTGTCTTGCCAAATCCTCCACTCTTGCCCTAATAACTTCATTTTCTATCATTTTACTTCATAGGATTTAATCTTAGCTTAATCCAAATGCCCTAATCTCACTTAGCAATTGCACTAATCACCCTTAAACCTTACTTACCTATTCTAAATCAATCTTTATCACACTTAAAATCAACCAAATAACCACTTTTATGTCAAGGCCAAAATTAGAGTATAAACTAACTTAAACACTTTAAACCAAGGGTTAACTAGGGTTTCTCCTCGTTTAGGGTTTTCTAACCTTTTGAACCCACTTAACCCTATATCAATCTATACAAACATATACCTACACATGTCTAATACACATTCAAACATGCAATTGCAATAGAAATGGCTATCTAGGGTTTCGTTTAAAAATTTTTGATTTTTGAGCAATTACGGTTTCTCAAATTTCCAATTAGGGATTTTCGGATTATTTGGAATAAAAATCACAGTAAAACTTATTATTTTCACATAAAATCACAATTTAGGGCAACCGGGGTCTCACACACAAGCTGCAACTAGATCCATTTGCACAAATGCACTTTGACAGTTCTACCTGCATCTATTAAGAAGTTATCACCGGGTTACCGAACAACTTCACACAAGATTTTTTTCCAATATCTTTTCGCTAACTTACCCTTAAAGACATCCTTGAACTGGTATGATCTCTCTTCACATTGTTCTTCTTACAGCTTATTATACAAACAATTGATTGACCACATATATTGTCAGAAATTACCATTGAACTCAACACAATAAAATGAAAAAAATAACCCTACTCTAATCATCCAGCTGCACGGACAAAACATCCATGCCCAACCATACTACGACAACAACTATCTCAGAGATGGCTGTATCGAATTTCTGAATCAAATTGGTGCAAAAATAAATGATCTCTTATTCTTTCTCCCAAGAGCAATGTTGGACTACCAAGTCATCATTTGTACTGAAAATGGAACAAAAAAGTACACTTTTAAAGGCACAAGGATGCTGATCCACTCATACCAATTTGAGACGACATTCCTGCTCTAATCAACTCACTTTTAGAAACTCTTTTATTCTTTTTGATGTTGCACCTATATATGCAACTATATTTCCTTCTCTTTCTATATTGTTGTTGTTATTTTTGTCCGATTATGAACTCCACTTACATAATGACTCTCTGTCTCTTCTTGTAGATCTTTTGTCAAAAAACTCTTAACCGCTCCTCTATTTTCAAGCTGTCTTTTGATTAATATATTAACAATGGTGCATAAGCTAATGAAATTTGTACAACCATGCCATGCCTCTATTCTACAAATTTCAAGTCTACTCGGGCACCTTCACGCATAACGTGAGGCTAAAACTACTACAAGTTAAAGTGATAACTTTTAATTGCGAGCATATACATTTGGACATTCAAATTTAGAATATCTATTTGAAATTATGCTTAATAATCTAACACTTGTTTACATTTTTCAGCACTATCCTTGACTTCTAGAAGGTCATCATGCTTTTTGTATAATTCACCACTATCAGAAAAAATATAGTTAGCCGACTAATAAATATAGTTTCCTTTTATTTATACAATTTAAAATACCATAGATTTCTTACTTTCGCTAGCTGAAATTATACAAAAATATATAAAAGCACATTCAACTTCTAAGTAAATCTAACTATGTTATACTTGCATGTAGGTTCAACAACCACAAGCAAGAATTGAAAGCTATGTTCGAAGCATAAATATACAAAAATTTATCAATTTTGCTATCTCCCCCAACAAAAAAAGATATCAAGAAAATTGAATATGACTTAACTTCATTTTGACACTGTAAGCATAATTAAGTTTTCTTATATGATACTTAAAAATTTATATGTGTTGACTTCTTATCTGCTTCGTATGATATATAAAATTAAAAATATACTCATATTCCCTCTATTGAATCAGAAAAAAAAAACTGCTTGGGTATGAGAACGTGTACATCTCATTCCAAGATAGCCAAAGTATTGGTTTGTAGCTTGCAAAAATTGCTTAAAAACTGTGAATGCTCCTCTTAATTGGACTATAATTTGTCCTTCATGCAAAGAACATGTTTTAATTGAATTGAAGTAAGTGCAAAACTTCATTTATAGCACATTTTATATGCTTGTGTTATACACAAATTTAATTGATTTCTTCATAAAGAATATTTTCACTCCAGTGAATTTGATTCTGAAAAAATCCAAGACTAATCAATTTTCAATCATTGCTAATTATTAAGTACCTAAAGAAAAAGAAACAAAGGAAAAAAACACACACATACACACAGTGATACAAAGGCACACTTAAGCTTTGCTTTGCAATTTTCTCTCCATTTTGTTAAAGTACTCATTATTGATCTTGCATTATTTCTGCTTATTTTTAGATTTTTCCCTTTTCTTTTTGCTTCATTCTCCTTTAACTATCTCTTTCTTTTTTTTTTCTCTAATTATGTAACTCAATGTTTCATATTCTTACTAAACCAAAAATAGCACTTTCGTATAAAAAAAATAAACTAACAAATCGTTTAATTCTTCTAACATTTGTCAAACAAACATAGACTAAATAACCATTTTGATTCTAAATTACTGCTACTTTGTGTATTTATTCCTTTATAATTCAACTAATTAAGCAATTTTGATTTCCTTCTATTATTACTATGTAACAAAGATTGATCAATCTTTTCAACTAACTCTCCAATACAATTGAATTTAATACTTTTGGATACTAGAATCATTGTATTGTAAATGTTGATTTAGGAACTTAGATTCCTGTTGCTATATCCTAGCAATAAAGGATTCTTTGGTTCAATTTGAGTGATGCATTAATTTGTGATTTTTATTATTCACAAGTTTATTCTGATTTTTACATGGTAACAAAATAGTTTGTAGTTAGGACTACTAAAATCCTATAATTATAAAGAAATCAGTTGAGTACTTTTTGACACTAGCATCATTCTTGTTGCACTATAAATGTAACCTCAGAAATTAAAATTCTTATTCCTTAGTCTTAATAATAAATGATTTACCAGTTCAGTTTAAATTGCAAGATTAGTTTATGGACTCTGCTCTTGCTACATGCCTTGTGTGAGGACCCAAAATTTGCATATTGTGTTTTTTTTTTAGTTTTTCTTTGGATTACATGCTTTTATTTGGTGAATGATAAAGGATTGTTGTATTTTATTGCCTTTTTTAATTTATTGCATATTGTTTTTCATGGGGTGATACACTACTTAGTCCAACTAATAGTGCGTGTGGCGTAAATTGAGTGACAAAGAGGGATTTGTATGCAAAAGAGATATTTTGTGACAATAAGAGATATTTTGTGCTTCGGGATGTGATGTGGCCAAAGATATTTTGGGAAATTAGATAGATATCATTTGTATTTGTGTCATTTGTCAAATACGCAACCAAAGCTTTGACCAAGACTCCAAATTAATTAGCCTTTCTTCTTCTTGGAAGACCAAGTCAATTCCATTTTCCCTACTTGTTCCAGCTACGAGGGAGAGGAGAGAGTTGAGAGAGCCTTCTTGATCTTTTCCTTCAGCTCGACAGAGAGAGAGAGAGAGAGAGAGAGAGAAGAAATTAGCCAAAATCTTCCTTTGTCTTGCCTCCACTCTAGCCGAGAAAAAATTGGAGAGAAAGCCAAGAAATTTCTAGTCTTGGCTCCACACCAGTTGAGAGGAACTAGAGAGTGAAAACTAAGAGAAAGCTTGATTCTTGCTTCCATTTCCAACCTATTTGACCTTAACTTCCAACTTGTTTTAAAGGTAACATGATTTGGAAACTTCATTTCTTTTTATATACTTTAGAGGGCTTTTGATGTATGTTTGGTTGAGGTTGGATTGAAGAAGAAACTGGTAGAAGAAACTTGTTTGATAGTTAGAAATTTCTCAACTTGAACCAAACTAGAGATGACCTTTCTTTTCTAGATTTTGACTCTTGTTTTGTTGCAAGTTACTAGAAATATTTGAATCCCTTTTGAAAGATGAATCTTGGGGTGAAGCTTTACCAAAATCTCATGTCTTTCACTCACATGAAAAGCATATTTCTTGATGTATGTTAATGTCTTAGCATCTAGTCAAGAAACTAGCAAACTAACTTATTTCTTCACTGTTTTGGAATTTGGAAATTGTAATTATTTTTCTGAAATTCGTGAGTAAGTTCTGACGAGAGTTGGGCAGGCGGTCCGTTAAACTCTAGGGTACGCCCTAGGGGGAGGAGGTGTCATCACATGTGGTATCATAACTCTGAATGAACTCATGCAGGGAGAGGGTTCTCGAACTGTGGGGATTGACCTATTAAGTGTGGAATGAATATCTGTTATTGAGAAAAATTAGATGTGTATGTCGGGTAGGAATCTCAAATGTGGTTGATTTCCTCTTGAGACTGGCCAACTCGAGTGGTGAATTATTCTATTTTCGAATTCTTGTACTCGAGTATGAAAGAGTCGATAGCCTTGTGATGAGAGTCGATATCACGATTGAATTTGAGGTAAGTATGGATGGCAAAGGTCAAGGCGAGGGGAATGCTAATAGTCTGGACCTGGGAATGTATTGAAGATATTAGTGAGCTTTAGAATCATTATACTTTTTCGAATTTTGATAAGTGTTGTGCTTGAGTGATTCCATGGGTTTAATGTCTAATAGGATAACTTTCTTAGTTGTTAAGTGATGATAGAATCTGATATATGAGATACGAGAGTTCATTTTGTTACCTTGGATTGGCTTTACTAATAATGTATTTGAATTTGTACATGCATTTAAAGAACTTTGTACCTTGACTAATTGAGAGGCCGATGATATACGATTTACGTGAGAAAGGATGAACATTGACACTAGTATAAATTAGGTGTTGCTTACTAGATTTTTGGTTAGTAGTATAGCGAGAGGAAATGTATCTATTGTAAGAGTATGGTTTGACAATAGATGATGAATCGAGTGACGTACTCTTATGCGGTGGGTTGTACACTATAGATAAGGTACACTCTAGTACATGAGATGATTGGATGTGAACAACATTGATTTGGTGCTAACCCTTAGCTTGATCCGACTTGTGTCATAGTGAAGACTAGTTTTCATGGATGAATTGGTGTCCTATATCGAAAGGACAAGAATTTAGAGAATATATCATTAGCATTGTAATTTGTGATTTGATGGTCATTTAGATGATTGAGTGAATCGGTGATATGATGAATTTGGAAGATATATAGGAGGAAATAGAGATTTTTTGGAGGGAGATAGAGCTTAACGGAGCAAGTATGTGGAAATGAAAGGGGAAGATGAAGAGATATTAACAGGGTTGTAACAGCAGTTTGAAATGGCACACTCAAAGAAGACACTCTTGGCAGGCAAGTTTAATGTGATGAAAGGAGTTTCGCTATACCAAAGGAAAACACAAAGAGATGGGTGGAGACGAATTGACGATTAACAAGGGAGAAAAAAAAGAAGAGATTTGTAGCTGCTACGTGTGAATGTTGTAACTAAAACTGGAATGTGTTAGCAGATAACTAGTGTATGTTATAGAAGTGGCAAGCTTGAACGCCAAGTGAAGAACTACCAAAACAGATCGATTAGCCTATGGTGACTCTACTGTATTAGGCGAAATAAACAACTAGCTATGTCCTTGAAGGTGTATCGTGAATGAATTACGTAGTAGGATGTATCTACTTGATAAAAACGGGACTTGGTACTTTTTTTTCTAGTGATAGTCAATGTTTGTCTTTGATTGGAGTTAAATCCTTATATCTGTTTATATGTGTTGTGCATTACTATTCTTAGGTTTAAGTAAGGATTTTTCATTTGTGGTTCGTAATAAAAGAATTTCCATTAGACAGGGTGGTACATGTATAGTGATTTAATTATAGAAATGATAGGATATTTGTATTGTGGACTAACTGCCAGCGCATAGTGTATGATTCCAAAATCTAGCAAGAGTAGTATACAAATTTCGTAGTTACGGTTTCTTCTTTCATCGAGTTTCAAGTTTATATCCCCTTGCATATTGTAAACCTTCTTTGACCCTCCTTAGCATATCAACTTAGCAATTATGTTCGTAAGTTTGTCCTCTAGGTAAACTTTAATGGAAGCATCTGGGATGAGAGGAAGCTAAGCTTTGTTTTATAAGCACAGGCTAGAATTTTGAGAACGAAATTCTCTTAAGAGAGAGAAAATGTGAGGACCCAAAAATTGCATATTGTGTTTTCTTTTTAGTTTTTCTTTGGATTACATGCTTTTATTTGGTGAATGATAAAGGATTGTTGTACTTCATTGCCTCTTTTAATTTATTGCATGTTGTTTTTCATGGGGTAATATACTATTTGTGAGGACCCAAAAATTCTCTTATTTTAATCTCATATTACTGGCTTATTTAAATAATTAATTACTCGTTTTCTCCGAATAATTTATTTCAACCCTTTTAGAACCATTTACATGGAACTATGACTTGCATATATTTTTAAAATGTCCCGTCAATAAATTTAATTTTCGGAAGCTCGTTTACCAAGATTTAGTGAATGCGTTTGGAGGCAATATTTGATTTGAGAGTACAGTGACCTTGGAGATTTGAGGACTCATGCGTTAGTCTTAAAATAGTTATTTTATGATTAATTACCCTAATATTGGTTAGTTATATTATTGTTACAAGAATTTCTTAGAAATTGCGCTTTATCGCGCGCGAGTCGGAAGTTCGCGTTTTCACACGCACGACTAATTGAAGGATTTTAAAAAATTATTGTTAGACTACTAAGAGTGGATAATAATAGTGTTAAAGGAAATGCATTAGAGGTTTAGTGCACAACTGAAATGAATCCGAGAGAAAACGGACACGAAACGCGCTTGTGAGCACTATTCAAAGTTGACTTTTGCTCAAATTTGAACCACCAACCACCAAGCTTCTCCAAGAAGCTTTAGAAATCAGAGCACTCTCTCTCTCCTCTCATTCTTGTTCAGCCAAAGCTTCCAAGGGAAGAAGAAGAGAAGCTCTCTTCATTTTACTTCACTTTGAGCTTCCATTTCACTCCAAATTTCTCACACAAACTCACAAACACTTGGAGGTTCACTTACCCTTGGTGGAGGACCTCATTCTTGCCGGTTTTTCTTAGGAGTTTTGGGACAAAAGTTTCTGATTTTACACCAAGGAGTAGAAGGTAATCATCCGGTCCCTTAATCTTAGTTCTAGTTGGTTAAATTTTGCTAGAAAGCTTGTAGCTTCATGGTTATTATTGTGGGTTGAGTTTAAATGTTGGAGTGGGTTCTATGAAATCCTACAATGGATATATAAGATTGATATGGTGATTATGAGTGTTGTTGGTGTTAATTATGTGTTAACAAGTGAATATAAGTTAGAAAAGTGAAAAGAAAACCGAAGGAAAGTTGCATAGGAAGAGGCCGAATTCTGCCCTGTTTTTCTCGAAACTTTAATTCGAATTTTTGATGCTCAAATGACCTTGAATCTGATGTAAATATGTTGTATAGGATGTGTGAAAGGTTTCCACCAAAAATCATTTAATTTGGTTGGGTAAAAGTTGGAATTTCAAAAATCTTCAAATCTGGAAAAAACACTGTCTAGGTGTGCTGGACAGAGCAACTTTGAACGATCATAACTCTCTGGTCAGACATCGAAATCAAGTGTCGTTTGCGGCATTTGAAATTAGACATCAGTAGTTTTCTAACGGTGTATCATGCACCTTTTAATTAGAAGTCAGTTATCTATAGTGACTGATCAAAGTCGACTGCCCTGTTCTGTCAGTGCAACCGAGAAAATTGTAGAAGCTGCAACTTGTGACTCCATTTTCTCTTATTTGCAAACTGAATTTCAAAACCACTTTTTCTGATGAAATGTAGCCTTTTGAATGTAGTTTCTAACGCCACCAACCATGTTCAATTTCAAGTTGTATTGACTGAGATATAGTCCAATTCCCAAACTGTACCAAATCTAGAAAACCCTAATTTTGGCTAGTCGAATGGCCTAACTTGACTTGGGACTTGTCGTTTTGAAAATTCTAATGTCAATTGTGAGAATCGAAAATTTTCTTTATTTCTAGGCATTATTTTATTTTTTTTTGCACACGTTTTCTATATTTTTTCTTATGATATTAATTTTATAGAGATATTAGGAGTGTATATTGGACGTGGGACCCACTAGTGCGTTAAGTGCGATAAATTCGGCCAATTATGTTAAGTTTTGCATAAAGGGATTAAGTTACTAGATGTTAGGAGATAATTAGTGGTTACCTAGATGGATTAACCATGGAGAGACAAGAAGATAGGTTTGAACCTTAAAGGTGCCACGTGTCGCATTCCTATTCCAAGGTGGACTTTGACCAAAGTGTGTTAGCTTTACTAAAACCAATTTTGACCAAAATTTTGCTCCATTTTTCTTCTCCTTAGCCGAGCTTCTTAGAGAGGAAAAAGAGAGGAGACTTCATCTTGTATCATCCATTTCTTGCTTCAATCTTGTAATACCACCAACTAAACCTCAAATTTCTCCATAAAAGTCGCTTGCTAGGTAGGATTGTAGAGGGTAGTGGAGTGATTTTGGAAAGGGAAGCCCTAAACTACCATCTTCCTAGAGGTTTCAAGGTACCTTGCTTGGAAAATTTCCTCTTTATTTTAATAATGGTAAATTAGTGGTTTGTAGTGGCTAGATATGCTATTTTGTGGAAGATTTCATGATTTGAGGTAGAGTTAGATAAATTTCAGATTTTATTGGTGATTTTTCTGTTTTATATGATGATTAATGGTTGACTATGGAATGATAGCTTTATATTGTGTAAAATAGAGCTTTTGTGTGTTGATTGTGGTTGTTTGCGAAAAATTTCAGTTTTAGGGTTTTAAATTAGGGCCTTACTATGGTTGGTTGTTGAGTTTTTAATTGGCTAAGATTGAAGGGTATTGTAACCCTAATGAGATGTGTTGAATAGCCTATGAATTGTATGTGCGCTTGTGGTTATTTTGGATGAAGTTTGGTGGTTGTTCATAGGATGGAAAAGTGAGAAATTTAAGGGGAAATGCTGTCCAAATGTTGAGGATGTTGGGTTTCTTGGAGTTAGATTGAGGTTAAGTAGAAATGAAAGGTTTTGGTCCTGTTTAAGCTTTTAGCCCTAAATGTTATTTATTTTCCTTTCCAAGCTATATTGGTCTTGTATTAGTAGTTTATTGAATAAGTATACGACTCGTGTTCGAGTCTCAATTGTTGTTTCTTGCTTGTTTTCAGGACATGCCGGTGATCCAAGGCCCACGTCGGATGGAAATTTGTGAATTTGCTTGCTTGAACTGGTGAGTGTACCATTGCATGATTTAATGCTTAAATGGTTAATTGTACTTGAATCTTTGGACTGACTGACTGTGAATTCTGTGCATGAGACGAGAGTGTACTTTATCACTCTCATTCTCTTACATGTGTAGGACTGATTACTGTATAACTGTGAATTTGTTACTTGTGCATGGTTTGATGTCGTTTGGGACATGTGTCCAACAACTTTACTGTGATATCTGAGCTCAAACCTTAGGGGTCGTTAATCAAATCGAGTCGGCAAGGGGTTGGTCGATTAGATAACGAACCACGGGTTTACTGTTTGTTGAGTGGACTGTTATCTCCTCGACCTTGTGGTATACTCGAGTATTACTCTTCTATTTCTGTGAGGTGTTCGGGTCCAGTAAGGGGAATGTTTGGTGGAAGGTACTTGGGATAAAGTGGGATCTACGGTCATACTCGTTTCTTCGAATGTTGACGGAGTGTCAACGAGATGAGATCAAGAATTGCAATTGGGAAATTGACTCTTGAGAGCCACCTATATCCTTTTACTTCTGGTTTCAGTATGGTGTTCTTTCTTATGTGTTTAATGGCCGTGCATAACTGGGCATGAATGTACTTTTGACTCTTGGTTGTGTGACTTGTTGGTACCTCATTGGGTGTAAGTTCACCCTTGTTATCTTTGTTTTTCTTACAGGAACAACTTTTAGAAATCATGAATTTGAGAAGCGAGTTGAGCTAGTTAGATATTCTTTTGTTCTTTTGTACTTTTGTATAGTTTCTCGATAGTTGGAAATCCTAATTGTATCTCAATCCAATGTTTCCTTTTGATTTGAAAACTTACTAGCGTGTGTATATAAAAGTGTTTCCTCATGTATCTGTGGTATATTTTCCTGGGAATGTACATTCTCTAGTGTTATATAAAGTTTACCTATACTTGGTTGGGTTTCGGACTAGTGCGGAAGTTGACGAGGGAAAAAAAAAATTCTGGCGGGAACTGTTCACTAAATCCGGTCGAGTATCCGGCCAGTTCTTGGCTGGATATTTGGCCGGATTTGCGAGGGATTTTGAAAATTTTTTGGTTGAGCTACTGCCTCCAATCCGGCTAGGAATCCGACCGGATTGTGATGTGGCAATTACCATTCATTTTCAGTTTCATTTTCGTTTTTCGTTATTCGCGGTCGTCGAAACGTTTAAGCGCTGTCATATCATTCGGAACATTTTAGCTTGTGTGTGTTCGGTTTAGTAGTTCTGGCGAGAGTTGGGCAGGCAGTTCGCTAACCCTTAGGGTACGCCCTAGGGAAAGATGGGGCTGTCACATCAATTACCTACCAAATGTATATTGGATGTTTCTTAGACCTTTGTTTCACAAATGAGTCAGATGGGAGTTGATTTCTTTGCGCAAAGTGTTTGAAAAAGAAAAAGAAAGCAAGAAGGCAGATTTGCCTTGAAACTTTCTTGAACTTTAGTAGTTTTGTTAACTACCTTTCCGTGCGAATTTTCAAATGAAATTTGATAGACGAATAGCCCTCATATGGAAGTTTTATTGTACCAATTTTGGTGTCATTCTAAGATCATTTCGATATACAAATGATGTGCCAAAGTTCTTCCAAATCTGGAAAATGTTCAATTAATCCTTATTTTTAGTTAACTTTAAGCTGCTATATCTGGACGTTCAAAACTCCGATTCTAGTTCCGTTTGTTGTGTTTAAAACTTTGATTGGAACTTTAATAGTTCTATGAATTTCAGAGGTTAGTTCACTTTTTGTAAATTTTTTCGAATTTCCAAAATTGACCGAAAACTAAAATCGAAACTGCCGTGAGAGTCCAAGTTAGCCACTTTAATCTGAAATTTGAGTGTCTTCCATTTAGAATCTTAGAAAAGTGTCTTCTAGGAACTTTTGGTAATTTGAAACTAGTTTGCAACGGTGCAAAGTTTTCCAATTTTGGATCTACAGAGTGTAAGATATGATTTTTTAAAAATTGCTCCTTAAAACTGAAATTTTTGAACTTGAAGGGAATTGAGTTTTAAGAAACTCTTCACTACCCTCCGATATTGAATGACCATTTTAGACTTGACTTTATGAAGGAAATCAGTTTTTTCTTGTGCTCCTAAACACCACTTTTGAACCTTGAATTTTGAGCAAGTAAAACTCTACTCCATGATATTTTCTTAGATTGTACAAGTGTACGATCTCTTTTGTTAACAAGAGACTTATAATTGATGGTGTGTGATCATAAATTATTATTTGCTCAGGCACTCAAGGGGACCTTCAAGAGGATCTCACAGCGGAAGCCTTAACACTTGATTGGGCACTACTTCCTTGTTTTTGATTGGTGAGTGTCAAGTGTGTGAGTAAGTATTACGTGTTTAATTGTTATTAGTAATTGGGTATTTTGAAAATGTCGAGTCGAGTGTATACTTTATCACACTCATTCTTATTTAAATGAAGTGTATTTAAATTACTTAAACTGAATTACTTGAAGTGAATATTTAAGTGAAGTGTTTCAGTAATTATTTATGCTATGATTGCATAAGTTGATTGGAGTGAATCTCCTCGACTCTCAGTGATAATAATGGGAACGCCCAAATCTCATCGGCCGACCTTGCGACTCGATCCGGCATGGGTTTGATCGAGAAGTTTAGTGAGTCATGGGAAAAGTGTATAAGCGTGATCTATTAGAGAGATCTCGCTTGGCATACTCGAGTAGTATCGCCTTATATAAAAGAAGAGCGGGCCCGGCGCTAGGGTATGTAATGGTGAACGGGGAACGAGTAAGTGAAGTTTCTACGGACTAAATACCGACCCAGTTGATGGAGTGTCATCGCGGGGAGGTAATTGATCGAGCAATGGCAATGCAAGTGGAATTTAGCTCCCGAGAACTCCCATATCCTTGAATTGTTTCTGTTTACTTTTCTCACTCGATTTGTTAATTATCTGAATGCTACTGTTTTACTTGCTAAATTGTAAATGCTACTTGGATTACGTGCTTGCATGTGTGTTTCTTGGTCTCACTGAGTATTGGCTCATCCCATTAGTTTGTTTTCCTTAACAGGTTGGATTAGAAGATTTTGAAAAAACCAACTAGGTTATACTTTTGATTGAAATTTGGGTTGTAAATGTTTAGTCGATTTTTAATAGTTGTATTTTGAGTCTTGATGTATCTTTTGAGAACGATGTAAGATTTGGATATTCAGTTAAGGAAGTGACTTTCCTTCATTTTAAACTTGTATTATTGGGTATGTATCTTTACGTTTGAATTGAATTGTCTTGAGTTCTGGCGAGAGTTGGGCAAGCGTCCCGTGGATACCCTTAGGTTCGCCCTTGGGAGAAGTGGGGGCGTCACAGTTGGCATCAGAGTTTAGGCTTCAGATCTCTGTAGTGTATCCTAAACTTGAAGTTTAGGATGCCGGACTAGGGGAATGGTTCGAAATTTACGTAACCGTTTGTAGGGATGAAAATTAGAACCTAGGTTTGAATTAGTGGACAATTAGGAGTCTTAATTCTGTAAGAGATATGTGGGATAAGACGAAATGTTCGAATCTAGTTTATTTAGTATGCTTGGACCCATCTAAACTTTTAATTTTAATTGTAAGTTACGGAAGGTAATTGTGGTTTTGATCCATCTCAGGGTGCCTTTCGGTGGCCCATTGTTGAGAAAGATCTAAGGAAAATTCATTGAAGATATAATCCAACTCGCTGAATTAGGATCCCATGTGATTGTCAGAGAACTTACTCGTACCCAAATAACGTGGGGTTAGTGGTAATCGATGACCGGAGGTGGTTATCTGAGGAAACTAGAGTAGTTCGAGGGAATAATCAAGGACTGAGGGCAATTGTGGATGCCCAGACTACTAGATTTCCTGAAGTGGAGACGGAGGTACTTGAGGAGCGAGGAAAAGACTAAGCCTCCTTGTGAGCAGTTTTAAAAAGTTAAGAGCCGACTTGTTAGGGTAGTACACGAAATTAGAGACCGGACGGATGAGTCGATGCCTGGGTGTGTTACTTTAGTCGAACAAGTGATGAATGGCAGGATACTCGACGAGGGACGTGAGGTTGAAACTCCTAGTACTGGAAATGAAAGTGATCCTACTGAAGTAGCAGAGACTTCTGGCTCCGCCAATCACTAAACTAGTGAATTAGTTTACATTAATAGTGTTCGTCAAGGATAGTCGGGGTGGTGCTTGTTTAAAAGCCATTGCATTTTGCATTTTGTTTCACTATGCTTCCTACCTTTTGAAACAATTGAATGTTATTTATGAAGTGCTTGACTTTATCGCTTTATGATTTCAAATCTATGCAATGGGTTGTATGCATTTGCAATTATTTCGGTGTCTCCCTTATTAATTTCATTTTGCATGATCAAAGTGTCATTTTTAAACTCCATTTATGTGTACTTATTGTATGTCATACCTTTATAAATGTTAAATTTATGGACGGCCAAAGAAGTGAAAAGGGGCCGAGGGCGGGTTAGGCAACCCCGAACTCAAGGGGATGATTAGGGAACGACTGCTGGACCAAACCAAAACCCTAAACCAATTAACTAATCTAGGAACTAAGAGCTGATGTAAGGATAGAGCGATTCTTGAAATTCGTCCATTTAAGTTTCACGGAGGGTCTAATCTCGAAATAGTAGAAATTGGTTTGAGGGAATAAAATAAGGCACTAGTGAGAGTCAGAGGTTAGAGTTTCTTCTTGAGCAACTTTGTAAGTAAGTATTAGAGAATGAACTAAGGTATGAAACTTTTATCCTAAGGAATAAAACCCCCGTATTTTATTATGTTTATAAAATGATAGTAATCTTGTGAGGGCAAGAGCCCGTTCATATTAAGAAGAAAATAGTTAAGAGTTATATTTTGGGGTGTGATAGGGTACATTTTAGTGGGATATTTCGGGTAGTATTGCACAATTCTCTGATTAAATACTGCATTAGTAGGGTGGATTCTACTGATATTTTGTTCTGGTGCTAACTGCAGAAACTTGTGCAGAAAAGTGCTAAAATCAAGATTTAGAGGATTTGTAGTACGTGGGCCATGTCAAGCAGTGGGGTCCGCTTGGGAGATGAAGAAATTAAAATTGTAATAGATTCTATTTTATTTTTATTGAGGGAGTCTTGTTTATTTGTGGAAGGCCAGTTTCGGATAAGAAGGAAATCTTTTCCTCTATTTTGGGAGACTACTTGTTTAGGGGATTTCCGTTGGCTTAGGTTAAACTCTCGCTTTTTTTTCTCTGCGTTTTAAATTGGCTTGGCCGTAACAAAAAAAAAATATTCAGGGACAAAGCCACCATTGTTGACTTTGTATTGTTTTTCAATCTTCCATTGACTTTGCAAGTCGTTTTCCCAATTGTATTGACTAAATTGAGAAAACAAGGAAGAGCTTTTCTCGTATGCTTGTGCGTAATTATGAGAAGAAAGCAGGAGAGTCGCCGTTGTTGACTTAACTTGGCTCTTGCTTCCACTTTTGCTAGACACAAATCGAAGTGAGCAATCGGACCCCTGTATGTTTGAGCTTTTGGAGGCAATTGAGAGAAATCAAAATTCCTTGATCTTGTCCCCTGCTCATGATCGAGAGTGAAGGAATCGATTCATAAACTTTTCCCAATTCTACCGGCGCGGTTTGTCCCCCATTGATGGAAGGCTAATTCACTAATTCTAGTCAAAGGGGCAACTGACAAATTGGTTCAACGATTATTGTGAGATCTAAACTATTTTTAATTATTTTCTTCATTTATTGGTATTTATATGCTCCTTGATTTTAATTGTTATAGCCTTGTGTATGATTGGTTAGTGCACAATAATTAATTATTCATATAGGCTATTCTGCTAAATAGGGGTAATTAAATCCGTAATTGTTTGTTATCTCTGTCTTAGTAGCAACTGGTGTAATCGGGTTTATGTCAGGGGAACATATGATCTAATTTAAACAAACCCTCGTAATGTGTTTGTTAGTTAGGATTAAACCTTTCTAATTATTAATATAATCTAGAAATTAAATCCTACGGTCGTACCTAGGGTTGTTTTTGGGTTAGAGAAATAGTTAACGATCGTACCTTAACTATCGATAAATTAAGGAAGGGCTAGTTGTTTACCGCGTGCATGACAACTATAACTAATCTATTAATGATTGTTGGAATTATTTTTGCATCAATGATCAGTGCATGAACCATTTTTGAAGTGTACCCTTGGCTAGAACTCTCATAATTATTTCTTTTAATTAATTACTTTTCTGCAGTTAAATTATTCAGTTGGCATTCAATTCTAAAACCCCCTATTTGTTTTGACTTGAAAAAAAATAAATTTCTCGCTACTCCCTGAGAAGACGACCCTACTTGCCACTGTTTACTAGTTAGTGAATTCAGTTAAATAATTAATTCTGGTATATCGGATTAAGCAAATTCTTCGGGAACAGGGCGAATCAAGTAACCCATTGCACATCTAGAATCCCTGTTCTAGTACTCGAATTGATTATTAACTGTTTCAGGTGGTAGTTAGGTTTTATTTATTATTATTGTACAGGTTCGACACCTGTCAATTTTTGGCGCCGTTGCCGGGGCCTGGCGTTTGAAATATTTATTTCTTTTTGGGTTCAGTTTTTTTTTTGATATTTTTGCTAGTTTATGCTCTGTTCTTCTCGCACCGGTTAATTGATATACGACTCTGAGGTTGAGAAGGCAGCGCGTAGGCGAAGGCAAGAGACCAGGAGACATAAAGAAGGGCAAACATTTACTGCAAACGAGTCGGTAGAGGACGAATATAGCATGGCAAACACCCAAACACTAAGGGAGTTGGCTACTCCGGAGTTGACTCACCAGCCCTTGTGCATCACATTCCCCACTTTGGCAGAGAATACCGCATTCGAATTGAAGTCGGGGTTAATTCACCTTTTATCTTCTTTCCATGGTCTATCTGGTGAAGAACCCCACAAACACGTCAAGGAGTTCGAGGTGGTTTGCTCTAGTATGAAACCTCCTGGGTCACTGATGAGCAAATTAGACTGAGAGCATTCCCTTTCTCTCTCAAGAATACAGCTAAAGATTGGCTATACTACCTACCAGCATGTAGTATTACCACATGGGCACAGTTGAAAAAAAAAATTTTAGAAAAATTCTTCCTTACATCCCGGGCTGCGAGTTTGAGGAAGGAGATCTGCAGCATTAAACAGTATCCCGGGGAGTTCTTGTATGAATATTGGGAGAGGTTTAACAAGTTGTGCACTAGATGCCCGCAGTATCAAATTAGTAAACAACTGTTGATCTAGTATTTCTACGAAGGGCTCCAGTCAACTGACAAGAGTATCATTGACGCTGCGTGGGAGTTTATCGAAGTCATGGCAGAGAACTCGCAGCAATTTGACTTCCGCGAGAGCAACCCCACCTGTAAGGTCAACGAGGTAGAGACGTCATCCCTTCAGCAGCAGCTGTCAGAGTTGGCATCGGTTGTTAGGCAATTAGCCATGGGGAACATGTAGCAAGCGAAGGTCTGTGGAATATGCACAAGTATGGACCACTGTACGGACACATGTCCCCTCTTGCAAGAGGATGGGACGGAACAAGCGAACATGATCGGAGGCGTGTCTGCGCCCCGTAGGCAGTATGACCCGTACTCTAACAAGTACAATCCCGGTTGGAAAGACCATCCCAATTTTAGTTATGGGAACAGGCCACAGAATTCATTCCCAAATCGTCTACCAGGGTTCCAGCAGCCATGACAATCCAAGCCTCAACCTTCATCCTCCAACTCAGGAAGTTCTTTGGAGGATATTGTCAAGAGTCTGGCCACAACTACCACTCAGATCCAGCAAGAGACTAGACAACTCCAGCAGGAGACCAGATCATTGACCACAAATATGGTTCAACTCCAGCAAGAAACTAGAGCCTTAACCATGAGCACTACTCAGTTCCAGCAGAACACCAGAGCAGACATGAAAGATATGAAAGCTCGAATGAGCCAAATGGCAACTGCCATCAATCGTCTGGAATCCCACGTCTATGAAAAATTACCATCGCAACTCGAGGTAAATTCCAGAAATGTTAATGCAATGACACTGAGGAGTGACAAGAAACTGGAGGGACCTAAAGTGAAAAATTCGAAAAGCAAAAGTGAGGAGGAGATAGAAAAAGAAATTGAAGAGGAAGGGCGAATCCGTGAAGACCCTAAGATAACATTCACTCCTTCACCTCCCGTCAAATCTAACTTACCTCCTTTTCCTTGCAGGTTGGAGAAGACAAAGAAGGTAGAGAAGGAAAAAAAGCTTTTGGATGTATTCCGAAAAGTGGAGATCAACATCCCCTTGTTGGATGCAATCAAGCAGATACCAAAGTACGCCAAGTTTTTGAAAGATTTATGCACTCACAAAAGGAAGTTAAGGAGAGATGAGAGAGTGGCGATGGGAGAAAATGTGTCGGCAATACTCCAAAGAAAACTCCCTCCCAAGTGTGGGGACCCAGGTATGTTTTCAATTTCATGTAAAATAGGAGGTACCCCAATTAGAAAAGCGATGTTGGATTTGAGGGCGTCAATTAATGTAATACTTAAGATTATTTATGCGTCCCTTAATCTTGGCCCATTAAAAAGCACAGACATTATAATCCAACTTGCAGACCGTACCAATGTTTATCCAGAAAGGTTAGTTGAAAATATTTTGGTACAGGTCAATGAGTTAGTCTTTCCTGCAGATTTCTATGTTCTAGACATGGGGGATGAAAGGGCACTAAATCCGTCACCTATTTTGTTCAGTAGGCCATTTTTAAGCATTGTTAGGACAAAAATAGATGTAAATGAGGGTACTTTGTCGATGGAGTTTGATGGTGAAATTATAAATTTTAATATATTTGATGCGATGAAGTACCCGGATGAGACTAACTCTGTTTTTGCTTTAAGTGTTATTGAGCCCCTTGTGCAGGAAACGTTCGAATTGGATGGGGACGATGCACTGGCAGTGGCATTAGCCAAACCTCTTGAATTGGGAGCAACTCCTGATGTAGAATTAAGTGATGAGTTATACCATGCAGTTGAAGCACTACATTCTCTCCCACCAATTTCTCCAAGGTATGAGTTTACTTCTCTCTTTGTACCAGAAATTCAGGCGAAATTGTTGCCTTGTTGTGCAGGCACCTGAGTTGGAACTCAAGCCTCTCCCAAAGTATTTGAAATATGCTTTTCTCAGGGACAAGGAGACTCTGCCGATCATCATATATGCGCACCTGTCACAAAGGCAAGAAGATAACCTGATTCGTCTTTTTTTAGATCATAAGGAGGCGATTGGGTGGAACATAGCAGACATCAAGGGAATTAGCCCGTTCTTATGCATGCATCGGATCCGACTTGAGGATGCTGCAAAGCCGGTAAGACAGGCACAACGGAGATTGAACCCACTAATGATGGAAGTGGTAAAGAAGGAGATACTTAAACTCCTGGAAGTAGGAATCATTTTCGCCATCTCAGACAGTCCATAGGTGAGTCCGGTCCAGATAGTCCCGAAAAAGGCAGGAGCAATAGTAGAAGAGAACCAGGAAGGCGAGATGGTCCCGGTGAGGAAATCCACAGGTTGGCGCCATTGTATTGAATACCGGTGTCTGAATGCTGTGACGAAAAATGACCATTTTCCTCTCCCTTTTATTGATAAGATGATAGAGAGGTTAGCTGGTCGTGTCTATTACTGTTTTCTTGATGGTTTTTCAGGTTATTTCCAGATCGCAATAGCGTCGGAGGACCAGGATAAAATTACCTTCACTGCCCTTTTGGTACGTTTGCCTACCGGAGGATGCCTTTCGACCTCTACAATGCTCCAACAACTTTTCAAAGGTGCATGGTGAGTATCTTTTTCGAATATATGGAAAAAATTATTAAGGTGTTTATGGATATTTTTAGTGTGTATGGGGATAGTTTTGATGAATGTCTTGATAATTTGGCTTTAATTTTGAAAAGATGCATAGAAACGAATTTAGTCTTTAATTGGGAGAAATGTCACTTCGTGTTGGAGCATGGTATTGTTCTAGAACATATAGTATCAGTTAGGGGTATAGAGATAGATAAAGCAATGGTCGATATTATTTCTGCTTTACCTTATCCCGTAAGTGTACGGAAAGTGAGTTCCTTTTTTAGTCATGCAGGGTTCTACAGGAGATTTATCAAAAATTTCTCCAAAATTGGAGCGCCCCTGTTCAAGCTGTTGCAAAAGGACGTATCATTTGACTTTATCGAGGAGTGCAGGATGGCATTTGACAAATTGAAGGGATCGTTAACCTCACCGCCTGTCATCCAACCACCGGACTGGAGCCTCCCATTTGAAATAACGTGTGATGCAAGTGGCTTTGCAATGGGAGTGGTGTTGGGACAAAGAATTGGCAGGGCAGCACATGCAATCTACTATGCATCAAAGGCGTTGAATAGAGCTCAGTTCAATTATTCTACAACGGAGAAAAAATTACTAACTGTGATTTTTGCATTAGAAAAATTTAGACCTTATTTGTTAGTGCAAAAGTAACAGTTTTCTCTGATCATGCAGTCTTGAGGTACTTGATGACGAAGAAGGATGCAAAACCAAGGCTCATCAGATGGATCCTGCTCCTGCAAGAGTTCAACCTGGAGATTAAAGATAAAAGTGGGGCAGAGAATTTGGTTGCTGATCACTTGAGCCGCTTACTGACATATAAGAAAGAGCAACCATTGAGATAGACATTTCCAGAGGAGCAACTCCTTGCCGTTGATTTATCTGTACCCTGGTATGCTGACATTGTGAATTTCTTAGTAACTAATCAATTGCCTGCAGGTTGGCCCAAGGTTAGGAGAGACCAAATACTACATTTGGGATGACCCCTACCTATGGAGGCAATGTTCGGACCAGGTGCTAAGAAGGTGTGTGAGTGCAGGTGAATTCTACTCTGTTTTAAATTTCTATCATTTGTTTGCGTGTGGAGGGCATTTTGGGCCTAAAAGAACAGCTCGTAAGGTGTTGGAGAGTGGATTTTATTGGCTCACCCTTTTTAAAGATGCTTACTTGTTTTGTAAATTTTGTGATAAGTGTCAAAGGGTGGGAAATATTTTTCGTAGGGACCAAATGCTCCAAACCCCCATGCTGTTTGTTGAAATTTTTGATGTTTTGGGGATAGATTTTATGGGTCCCTTTCCCTTGTCTTTTGGGTTCGTATACATCTTACTTGCTGTAAATTATGTCTCTAAGTGGATGAAAACAAAAGTCACCCGTACTAATGATTCTAGAGTAGTTGCAGAGTTTCTTAAATCTAACATATTTGTCCGCTTTGGAATGCCGAGAGCTGTGGTAAGTGATAGGGGCACGTATTTCTATAATAAGACTATTGCTGCCTTGTTCCGAAAATATGGCGTGCTTCACAAGGTATCCGCACCGTATTACCCGCAGATGAATGGTCAAATCGAAGTGTCAAACAGGGAGATTAAATCAATTTTGGAGAAGATGGTACGCTCAGACAGGAAGGATTGGAGCTTGAAGTTAGAAGATGCATTGTGAGCGTATCGCACCGCGTATAAGACACCGATTCGGATGTCCCCGTACAGACTTGTCTTCGGTAAGACTTGTAATCTTCCCGTGGAGTTTGAACACAAGGCGTTTTGGACAATGAAGCAGTGCAACATGAATCTTGAAGAAGCAGGGGTCCAAAGGAAATTGCAGTTACAAGAGTTGAAGGAGATTAGGAATGAGGCATACGAGAATGCCACGATCTACAAAGAAAAGAGTAAAATCTTTCATGATCATCAGGTTTCAAGAAAATCTTTTGTAATGGGGCAAAAAGTTCTCTTGTATCACTTGAGACTTAAACTTTTTTCCAGTAAGTTATGTTTTCGTTGGATTGGCCCCTTTGTCGTTTCTAATGTGTTTCATTATGGTAAAGTGGAGATTTAAAGTTTAAAGACGGAGAAAAAGTTCGTGTGAATGGCCATCGTCTCAAACCTTATTTTGAAGGATTCTCTGTTGAAGAAGAGGAAGTTGTACACCTCAAGGATCCAATTTATCTCGTTTGAGGTTTTAGCTGTGTCTAGCCAAAGACATTAAAAAAAGGCGCTACTTGGGAGGCAATCCAAGACTATTTGTTTTAGTTTTCGTACATTTTTAAAGTTTTAGTTAAGTATCAGTGTTGTTTGATAGTTTGGTGTTTTGTGACAGGAAGTTGGCAGTTAGGCGTGCCCACGCTAAGTGGTCACGTCTAAGGAAAAGAGTTGGAAGGCGACGGTTAAAAGACTCTATCGCAGTTAGGCGTGCCCACGCCAAGTGGTCATGCTTAAGGGAAGAAAATTTTCGTCCGCGGTCAGAAAACTCTATAGTAGTTAGACTTGTCCACGCCAGGTGGTCACGCCTAAGGAACTCAATTTCTGAGAATTGGTCAGAAAACTCTATAACAGTTAGGCGTGTCTACGCTAAGTGGTCACACTTAAGGATAAAAAAATTTGGACGGGTGGTCAGAAGACTAGATGGCAGTTAAGCGTGCCCACGCCTAAAACAGGGGTTCTTCGTTCCAAACAAAAAAAAGGATGCAAAAAGATGAAAATGCCCTTGCTAAAAAAAAAGGAGAGAAAAGGGAAGGGACCCACGATGACCTACTTCTCCTCTTCTTCCTTTCTTTTCTTTTTCTTTCTTCTTCTGTCTTTTTCCTTTTCTTTCTTTTTCTCCTTCTTCTTGCTTCTTCGCTGTCCGCCGCCGCATCGCACAACCCAGATCAGCGTCTCCCCTTTCCCTTGCGCGATGACAGCGCGCAGACTTCCTGCGTGCGACCATGCACGCCGCCGCACCATAGACGTCCGCCACCATCTCCCCTTCGCTGTCCGCCATCGCATCACACCACCACCACAGTTCCACCGTCCGCCGCTGCAACTCGCGAAGGACCGCCATTGCTGCCAGCGCACAAGAAGAGTGCGACCCCGCAGCTTCCAGACACGGCCCATTGAGCGAGCAGCAACAGCGCGCGCCCTCGATCCTCCTCAGCGAGCGACCCCGCAGTCTCCAGGCGCAGCCCCAGCACGCGAGCAGCCAAGCGCGAGCTGAGCACACTCACCAGCAGGCCAGCGCCCTTCTCCTTTAAGCTTCTTCGCACGACCAGAACAGCGACCCAGCAGCACAAGCGCGCGAGCTCCAGCCCCTGCTCAGCCGCGCACGCGGTCACCAACAGCAACGTACGTACAGGCGCACAAGCCCAGCGCACGTCACCCATAGAGCAACAACGCGCGCACAAATGAGCCCAGGCGCAACCTCGCAGTCGTGTTTCCTCAGCGCGCGCCGTCTCTGCTCTCCGTCACCGCCTCTGCCCCTTCACCACCACACCCACTACTTGCTTTCAAAACTCCGATGAATTCTTTTTTTAATTTTCTGTCCCTAAATAGTTGAGGCCAGATTACTAGTCTTTAATTAGCTGAGAACAGATTTTAATTTCGTAACTGAGGCCAGATTTTTGATTTACTAGCTGAGAACAGAGATTTTGTGCTTGTTTGGGTGCTGTGATATATCTGTGGTTGATTGACGACTATTTGTTAAATTTTGTGCTCAACCAGTGATATTTGGGGGAAGTTTTTACTCTAGTTGCATGCTTAATTAGTTTTTGGGAAAATTTTACTGTGTTTATCTAATTAATTAATTTTTGGGTAAAATCTGTAGTATTTGGGGGTCATTTTGCTATTTACATGCTTAATTAGTTTTTGGGGTGAGTTTATAGTCCGTTTTGCAATTGTCTGTGGTTGGGAGCTGTAATGGGGACCCTTTACTGAGTCAGCTATCTGTTGACTTCTTTTGTGCACCTTTGCCTTGCCTCTGCTCTATCCAACAGACCAAATGACCAAACTAAAGAATAAAGGTAAGAGCAAACCCTCTACCTCCACGCCACAGCCTATGGTTCCCTTGGGTGGACCTGCCCCATCAACTGGTCCGGGAGGGCCCCGAACCAGCCTTGGGGGGAATAGGGAGGTTCATATCTCCTCTCCGACTCACTTTGGCGTCACTTGACCTTTACCCGGGCTGCCGACAAGGAGTGGTACGCCTCGGCTTGCACAAGGAAGATAATTCCTTGTAAATATATCCACGGCCCTATACTTGATCAACTGAATCTTAGGGATGAGGTCACAAAGCATCTAACCGACATAGGTTGGACCCGCTATGCTGCTATCATTTTACCTGCTTTTATTGAGTTAATTTGGAAATTTTATGCCACTTTTGAATTTAATATCCCTGACGAATTCTCTGTTACCACTCCTGCGGTAGTGCGGTTTAGGTTAATGGGTAGAGAGTTCACCCAATCTATCACTGAATTTAATTTGGCCCTTGGGTTCATTGACATTCCCTACTCATAGAGTAAGGAATATATGCACAGTCTGTGCGAATACTCGGAGCTATTTTACTCTCATAACATTGGTTATTGGAGAGAGTTGTCGGTTGACCGACACAACTATGACCCCAGCCAGTCTAAGGCATCTTATCTTAAGAGCCCTGCCTACCGTTATTTACATAGATTTATGGCTTACAGTTTCGCTGGTAGGAAGGACAGTTCAGGTACTTTGACCAAACCCAAATTCTTTTTTCATTTGGTGCATGGTTGTTCGGAGAAAGGTCAATTTGGGTTGCTGGTTTGCCCTCCACCTCCGAACTGTCTTAAGTAAAAAAAATAAGTCATTAATTTTGGGCCTATTTATCACTCAATTGGTTGTAAATCTTGGGATTTTGGATTTGAATAATCATAATTTGCATCAGGCATGTACTATGGAACCCCTAGATTTAGTTTGTTTGGAAAAAATGGATCTTGTGCAACAGGTGAATGGCGTTTTTCAGTTCGCCCCCCGGGGCCAATCTATGTTGCTCCGAAGTGCAAGGCTTCCAAATCCACCGCCTCGGAGGCCGGTGGTCCTTCCACGGATGCCCCTGGACCGCCTCTTCGGCCCATCCACCATCTTCCTCCGCCGATAACCAATTTGCAGCCCTTCGGTTCCAGATGCAGCACATGGACACTCGTATGGAGCGGATGGAGCTTCAAATGGCCCAGAATTTGGGGCAATACCTCCACCACGTGGGTTTCCAGCCGCCATTCCCTCCACGGCCTTAGTTCACTGCTGCCCTCCTCTGTTTCAAGGGAAGTGTCGTTGCCCATTTACCTCTGTTTTGCTCTTTATTTGCTTACATTGGGGGCAATGTAAGGTTTAGGTGTGGGGGAGGGTTAACTATGCAATTAGTGGAGTTTTTAGTTGTTTGGTGTGCATTTTTCTTGCCTTAGTAGTTAAACGGTGATGAATGCGATTGAGATATGAGTATAAGTAGTAAAATTCATGCCATGGGGTGTTCTACTGTTTCTTACTAATGAATTGATTGATGAATATGCTAAACTTGACATTAATTTGATCACTTGAGCAATTTTTGAGCCTAATTTTTCGTTTGTTGAGTGATTAGTGCACATGGTTTGTCACTTTAGAACTTGCTCGGTTATGTGTGTCAAGACCACATTTAAATGAGTTTAATGCATTAAAGTGATAGGGCACCTAGGATTGAACCATTCTTGGACTTTCTTAAAAAAAAACCAACATTTAGTTTATTTACCATTAGGGAGCCAAGTTGGGTCTTAAGTCTTATTCTTCGCTTGATACCCTAGTTGTTAGCTGTAAAACCTCTTTTTAGACTCTCTCTTTGAATCTCGTGTAAAGAAGTGCTTTGATTTCATTACATAGAAATCTGGAGTATTATTTGCGAGGCATTACATATATATATGTGAAAGAGAGGAAGAAAAGGGGAAGCAAATGAAAAAAAAAAGCAGAAAATGAAAAAAAGAAAGAAAAAAATGCAGGCAATCAATTAGTGAAGTTGACTCTTATGGTGTTGGTCTTCATTCAGAAAAAAAGAGAAAAGAGATAAAAGGCAAAAGAAAGAGAGAAAAAAATTGTGAAAAGGAAAAAAAAAGAGGAGAAGTAGATGAATGAAAAAAAAAGAGAAAAAGAAAAGTCAAAGGTTGTGGCGAGGGCCGATCTTTACTTCACTTGGGGGATTGTTGAGGTGCTTTGATGTCCCAGATGTGCAAGAATCTGTGTGATGAATTTCTGAGCATTTTCTTTATATTTTTACACCCGTTGAACCCTTTTTATCGTACCTCCTCACCCCAGCCCCATTACAACCTTGCAAAATTCCTTGATTGCTGCATTTAAATTCATAAGTAAGTGGTGGCGATATGATATATGAGCAAACCTATGGTAGTGTCATTCTATTGTGTTGATTTGAGAGCCATCTTATATACACATCCTAAACACTTTGGAGTGAATGAGTGCATTTTAAACTGCGAGAATTGTTGATTTGGTATATTCTGATTTCGATGAATTTATTGGGGAATTTGGAATGCCATCTGTGGTATGAACTGCTGTGAAATGCTTGGTATCTTGATTGTAGTTCTGAGTTAATTATGCTTGATGGCAAGCATAGTTTAGGTGTGGGGGAGATTGATAGGATGCATTTTAGTGGGATATTTCAGGTAGTATTGCACAATTCTCTGATTAAATACTGCATTAGTAGGGTGGATTCTACTGATATTTTGTTCTGGTGCTAACTGCAGGAACTTATGCTGAAAAGTGCTAAAAATCAAGATTTAGAGGATTTGTAGTACGTGGGCCATGTCAAGCAGTGGGGTCCGCTTGGGGAGATGAAGAAATTAAAATTGTAATAGACTCTATTTTATTTTTATTGAGGGAGTCTTGTTTATTTGTGGAAGGCCAGTTTCGGATAAGAAGGAAATCTTTTCCTCTATTTTGGGAGACTACTTGTTTAGGGGATTTCCGTTGGCTTAGGTTAAACTCTCGCTTTTTTTTCTCTGCGTTTTAAATTGGCTTGGCCATAACAAAAAAAAAAACATTTAGGGACAAAGCCACCGTTGTTGACTTTGTATTGTTTTTCCATCTTCCATTGACTTTGCAAATCGTTTTCCCAATTGTATTGACTAAATTGAGAAAACAAGGAAGAGCTTTTCTCGTATGCTTGTGCGTAATTAGGAGAAGAAAGCAGGAAAGTCGCGGTTGTTGACTTAATTTGGCTCTTGCTTCCACTTTTGCTAGACACAAATCGAAGTGAGCAATCGGACCCCTGTACGTTTGAGCTTTTGGAGGCAATTGAGAGAAATCAAAATTCCTTGATCTTGTCCCCTGCTCATGATCGAGAGTGAAGGAATCGATTCGCAAACTTTTCCCAATTCTACACGCGCGGTTTGTCCCCCATTGATGGAGGGCTAATTCTCTCTAATTCTAGTCAAGAGGGCAACTGACGAATTGGTTCGACGATTACTGTGAGATGTAAACCATTTTTAATTATTTTCTTCATTTATTAGTATTTATATGCTCCTTGATTTTAATTGTTATAGCCTTGTGTATGATTGGTTAGTGCACAATAATTAATTATTCATATAGACTATTCTGCTAAATAGGGGTAATTGAATCCGTAATTGTTCGTTATCTCTGTCTTAGTAACAACTGGCGTAATCGGGTTTATGTCAGGGGAACATATGATCTAATTTAAACAAACCCTCGTAGCGTGTTTGTTAGTTAGGATTGGGTCTTTCTAATTATTAATGCAATCTAGAAATTAAATCCTACGGTCGTACCTAGGGTTGTTTTTGGGTTAGAAAAATAGTTAACGGTCGTACCTTAACTATCGATAAATTAAGGAAGGGTTGGTTGTTTCTCGCGTGTATGGCAATTATAACTAATCTATTAATGAATGTTGGAATTATTTTTGCATCAATGATCAGTGCATGAACCATTTTTGTAGTGTACCCTTGGTTAGAACTCTCCTAATTATTTCTTTTAATTAATTACTTTTTTGCAGTTAAATTATTCAGTTGGCATTCAATTCTAAAACCCCCTATTTATTTTGACTTGAAAAAAAATAAATTTCTCGCTAGTCCCTGAGGAGACGACCCTACTTGCCACTGTCTATTAGTTAGTGAATTCAGTTAAATAATTAATTCAGATATATCGGATTAAGCAAACTCTTCGGGAACAGGGTAAATCAAGTAACCCATTGCATACCTAGAATCCCTGCTCCAGTACTCGAATTGATTATTAACTGCTTCAGGTGGTAGTTAGGTTTTATTTATTATTGTTGCACAGGTTCAGCACCTGTCAGGGTGACCTATAAGCAAAAAAATGAAAGAGTTATACGGCTCGGGTTTCCATTATGAATAGTTATTCATTTTAATCCTTTGAATTGCCTGGAAGGATAGCATTCGACTTAAGTCAACTGGTAAGATGACAAATTTGGAAGAAATGCGTAAGAAAATGGACATTCTTCAAAATGAGGTAGAATTTCTAAAGAAATTAACTGATTATTGGGAAGGACTGTGGAAGCAAGAATATGCAGAGAAAATTGATTTGCTACGCAAGAACATAGAACTGGAAAAGAAATACAAAGGAAAATTTCAAACTACTCAAACCGTGACTCTTCACATAACTTGTGGATACTGTAGCAAGATTAACCACGTTGAAACCGAGTGTTGGAGAAAGTAAGAAAAATGTCTGAGGTGCAGTAGTACCGAGTATAAGTTTTCAAATTATTTGGAGCTTCTAAGAAAATAGAAAATACTCAGTAGTCTGCTAGATCCACTACAAAGCAATCGAGGGCCAGAAGAGGTGATTAATACTAATGGCTGTGAGAGAAATCCAAATAATGGAAGTAATGTGAGTGGGGGATGGATTTGGCTCCGCTCGAGGAATAGGAGTTGTAGTTTTACCCTAGTCTAGACTAGCATTTTTGGAGGTTGTGATCTTTTGAAAGGGAGAGTCTTTTGTTATTTTGTATCTTGGTAACTTGGCCGGTTTTGTTTTAATCTTGTTGTTTCCCTTTTCCTCTTGAAATGATTTGATAAACGTATTCCAATTTGATGTAACTATTATGATTTTTTATGAAATATAAAAATTTACCTTGCTTTTAATTGATTTCATGGCTTATAGGTATATTGACACTTTGTCCCACACCTTTAGATTAGTAATAAGACATAGACGGTAGTAGACGTGGTCGATATTGTACTTGAGAGCATAAGTAACCCCGAGATCTTGGAGATGACCAGGGATCGGTGGTAAAAAAAAAAAATCGAGAACTTAGGGTTGAAGTTGGGACCCAATATTTGATTGCCAAATTGATATATTGAAGTTATGAGATTTGGGTTAGTAAAAGAAAATATTTGATAGATTGAATGAGTCTAACAATTAAGGGACATGATATAATATTTGGGATGAAAGTTTGAGACTATACATAGACTATTGAGACTTGAACAATGTGACTATTAAGAACGAATACCCTTTCGTCTCATATAGATGAGAGTTTGATCAATTGCAAGGGCCGTGGTATTATTCAAGTTGGATTAAAAATAGAAGCTATTACTAGTTGAGGACCCCAAAAACTAATGTATTCAAGATCACTTTTAATTTAAGATATGGCACTTCGAATTCACCGCTATACCCTTTGGGTCAACTAATGCACTAGCAGCAATTATGGACTTAATGTATCGAGGTCTTAAACCATATTTGGATCAATTTGTGGTGGCATTCATTGATGACATATCAGTATACCTTAAAGTTCGAGAAAATCATGAAAAACACCTGATGATAGTTTTACAAACCCCGAGGGGGCATCAACTTTTGTTAAATTCAATAAGTGCGAGTTTGAATGAAAGAAATAGGATTTGGTGAGAATTTGACCTATGATAAAGGACCGGTAAAGATTTTAGATTGAAAAGTGAAGTTCTTATTTTTATGGAGTGACTTTTGAGGATTTCATGGATCGCAAATTTTAAGTACTTGTTTTCCCCAAAAAGAGTTGAACTTGAGATAACGAAAATGGGTGAAGTTGGAAGACTATGATTGTACGATTAATTACCACCCATAGACTGATGCGCAATCTGAGAGGACGATTCAAACTCTTGAGAACATGTTGAGAACCTGTGTTTTAGATTTTGGGGAGAATTGGAGTAAGTATTTGACATTGGTGGAATTTGATTATAACAATACTTTTCATTCTTCAATTCAAATGGCCCCGTACGAAGTACTTTATGGTCGGAAGTGTAGATTTTCGATTTGTTGGGATGAAGTAGGTGAACAAAAAATTTTAGACCCGACTATAGTGCCTTGGATCGAGAAGACGAACGAAAAAGTGAAGTTGGTACGCCAGAGGATTCAAACCGCACAAAATCGTTAGAAGAGTTATACAGATAACCGAAGAAAGGACTTAGAATTTGCGGTTGGAGATCGAGTTTTTCTTAAGATTACTCCTCTGAAAGCAAGTTTGATGGCAGGAATGGGAAAGAAGTTACAACCGAGATTTGTAGGATCTTATAAGGTTATCCAAAACGTGAAAAATGTAGCGTATAAGTTGGAACTACCACCGAATCTGTCTCGCATTAACAATGTTTTCCACGTGTCCATACTCAAGAAATATCACCCAAACCCTTCTCATATCCTGCAACTGGAAAATATTGAAATTGATGATACGCTGACCTATGAGGAGAAACCGATAAAGCTTCTAGATCGTAAGGTGAAAGAATTGAGGAACAAGCAGATTCCATTGGTGAAAGTTTTCTGGAGAAACCATGGACTAGAGGAAGCAACCTGGGAAGTTGAAGAAGAAATTCGAGAAAAGTATCCAGACCTGTTCTCAAATCAAGGTATAATTTCGAGAACGAAATTTTCTTAAGGAGGAGAGAATGTGAGGACCCAAAAATTCTCTTATTTTAATCTCATATTGCTGGCTTATTTAAATAATTAATTACCCATTTTTCTCTGAATAATTTATTTCAACCCTTTTAGAACCATTTACATGGAATTATGACTTGCATATATTTTTAAAATGTCCCGTTAATAAATTTAATTTTCGAAAGCTCGTTTACCGAGATTTAGTGAATACGTGTTTGGAGGCAATATTCGATTTGAGAGTACAGTGATTTTGGAGATTTGAGAACTCATGCATTAGTTTTAAAATAGTTATTTTATGATTAATTACCCTAATATTGGTTAGTTATATTATCGTTACAAGAATTTCTTAGAAATTGCGTTTCATCGTGTGCGAGTCGGAAATTCGCATTTTCACACGCGCGACTAATTGAAGGACTTTAGAAAATTATTGTTAGACTACTAAGAGTGGATAATAATAGTGTTAAAGAAAGTGCATTAGAGGTTTAGTGTACAACTGAAACGAACCCGAGAGAAAACGGACACGAAACGCGCGCGTGCGCGCACTATTCAAAGTTGATTTTTGCTCAAATTTGAACCACCAACCACCAAGCTTCTCCAAGAAGCTTTAGAAATCAGAACACTCTCTCTCTCCTCTCATTCTTGTTCGGCCTAAGCTTCCAAGGGAAGAAGAAGAGAAGCTCTCTTCATTTTACTTCACTTTGAGCTTCCATTTCATTCCAAATTTCTCACACAAACTCACAAACACTTGGAGATTCACTTACCCTTGGTGGAGGACCTCATTCTTGTCGGTTTTTCTTAGGAGTTTTGGGACAAAAATTTTTGATTTTACACCAAGGAGTAGAAGGTAATCATCCGGTCACTTAATCTTAGTTCTAGTTGGTTAAATTTTGCTAGGCGGCTTGTAGTTTCATGGTTATTGTTGTGGGTTGAGTTTAAATGTTGGAGTGGGCTCTATGAAATTCCACAATGGATATATTCGACTGATATGGTGATTATGAGTGTTGTTGGTGTTAATTATGTGTTAAACAAGTGGATATAAGTTAGAAAAGTGAAAAAAAAATCGAAAGAAAGTTGCATAGGAAGAGGCCGAATTCTGCCCTATTTTTCTCGAAGCTTCAATTCGAATTTTTAATGCTCAAATGACCTTGAATCTGATGTAAATATGTTGTATAAGTTGTGTGGAAAGTTTCCACCAAAAATCATTTGATTTGGTTGGGTAAAAGTTGGAATTTCAAAAATCTTCAAATCTGGAAAAAACACTGTCCAGGTGTGCTGGACAGTGCAACTTTGAATGATCGTAACTCTCTGCTCAGACATCGAAATCAAGTGCCATTTATGGCATTTGAAATTAGACATCCGTAGTTTTCTAAGGTGTGTCATGCACCTTTTAATTCAAAGTGAGTCATCTGTAGTGACTGATCAAAGTCGACTGCCCTGTTCTGTCAGTGCAATCGAGAAAATTGTAGAAGTTGCAACTTGTGGCTCCATTTTCTCTATTTACAAACTGAATTTCAAAACGACTCTCTCTGATGAAATGTAGCCTTTTGAATTTAGTTTCCAATGCCACTAACCATGTTCAATTCTAAGTTGTATTGAGTGAGATATAGTCCAATTTCCAAACTGTGCCAAATCTGGAAAACCCTAATTTTGTCTAGCCGAATGGCCTAGCTTGACTTAGGACTTGTTGTTTTAAAAATTCTGATGTCAATCACCGACCAAATGTACATTGGATGTTTTTTAGACCTTTGTTTCACAAATGAGTCAAATGGGAGTTGATTTCTTTGGGCAAAGTGTTTGAAAAAGAAAAAGAAAGCAAGAAGGCAAATTTGCCTTGAAACTTTCTTGAACTTTGGTAGTTTTGTTAACTACCTTCCCATGCGAATTTTCAAATGAAATTTGATAGAGGAATAGCCCTCATGTGGAAGTTTTATTTTACCAATTTTGGTGTCATTCTAAGATCATTTCGATATACAAATGATGTGCCAAAGTTGTTCTTCCAAATCTGGAAAATGTTCAATTAATCCTTATTTTTAGTTAACTTTGAGCTGCTATATCTGGACGCTCAAAACTCCGATTCTAGTTCCATTTGTTGTGTTTAAAACTTTGCTTGGAACCCTAATAGTTCTGTGAATTTTAGAGGTTAGTTCACTTTCTGTAAATTTTGCTGAATTTCCAAAATTTACCAAAAACTAAGACCGAAACTGCCGTGGGAGTCCAAGTCAGCCACTTTAAGCCAAAATTTGAGTGTCTTCCATTTAGAATCTTAGAAAAGTGTCTTCTAGGAACTTTTAGTACTTTGAAACAAGTTTCCAACGGTGCTAAGTTTTCCAATTTTGGATCTACAGAGTGTAAGACATGATTTTTCAAAGATTACTCCTTAAAACTGAAATTTTTGAACTTGAAGGGAATTGAGTTTTAAGAAACTCTTCACTACCCTCCGATATTGAATGACAATTTTAGACTTGCCTTTATGAAGGAAATCAGTTTTTCCTTGCATTACTAAACACCACTTTTGAATCTTGAATTTTGAGCAAGTGAAGCTCTACTCCATGACATTTTCTTAGATTGTACAAGTGTACGATCTCTTTTGTTAACAAGAGACTTATAAGTGATGGTGTGTGATCGTAAAGTATTATTTGCTCAGGCATTCAAGGGGACCTTCAAGAGGACCTCATAGCGGAAGCCTAAACACTTGATTGGGCACTACTTCCTTGTTTTTGATTGGTGAGTGTCAAGTGTGTGAATAAGTGTTACGTGCTTAATTGTTATTAGTAATTGGGTATTTTGAAAATATCGAATCGAGTGTGTACTTTATTGTACTAGTTCTCATTTAAGTGAAGTGTATTTAAATTACTTAAAGTGAATTACTTGAAGTGAATATTTAAGTGAAGTGTTTCAGTGATTATTTATGCTATGATTGTATAAGACGATTGGAGTGAATCTCCTCAACTTTCAGTGATAATAATGGTGACACCAAAATCTCATCGGCCGACCTTGCGACTCGAGCTAGCATGAGCTTGGTCGAGAAGCTTGGTGAGTCATAGAAAAAGTGTATAAGCGTGATCTATTGGATAGATCTCGCTTGGCATACTCGAGTAGTATCGCCTTATATAAAAGAAGAACGGGCCCAGCGCTGGAGTATGTAATGGTGAACGAGGAACAAGTAAGTGAAGTTTCTACGGACTAAATACCGATCCGGTTGACGGAGTGTCATCGCGGGGAGGTAATTGATCGAGCAGTGGCAAAACAAGTGGAACTTAGCTCCCGAGAGCTCCCATATTTTTGAATTGTTTCTATTTACTTTTCTCACTCGATTTGTTAATTACCTGAATACTACTATTTTACTTGCTAAATTGTGAATGCTCCTTGGATTACGTGCTTGCATGTGTGTTTCTTGGCCTCACTGAGTATTGGCTCATCCCATTAGTTTGTTTTCCTTAACAGGTTGGATTGGAAGATTTTGAAAAAGCCGACTAGGTTATACTTTTGATTGGAATCTGAGTTGTAAATGTTTAGTCGATTTTTAATGGTTGTATTTTGGGTCTTGATGTATCTTTTGAGAACGATGTAAGATTTGGATATTCAGTTAAGGAAGTGACTTTCCTTCATTTTAGACTTGTATTATTGGGTATGTATCTTTAAGTTTGAATTGAATTGTCTTGAGTTCTGGCGAGAGTTGGGCAGGCGTCCCGCGGATACCCTCGGATTCGCCCTTGGGAGAAGTGGGGGCGTCACACTACTTAGTCCAACTAGTAGCACGTGTGGCATAAATTGAGTGACAAAGAGGGATTTGTGTGCAAAAGGGATATTTTGTGACAATAAGAGATATTTTGTACTTAGAGATGTGATGTGGCCAAAGATATTTTGGAAAATTAGATATATTTCATTTGTATTTGTGCCATTTGTCTAATGGGCAACTAAAGTTTTGATCAAGATTCCAAATTAATTAGCTTTTCTTTTTCTTGGAAAACCAAGTCAATTCCATTTTCCCTACTTCTTGTTCTAGCCGAGAGGGAGAGGAGAGAGTTGAGAGACCCTTCTTGATCTTTTCCTTTAGCTCAATCGAGAGAGAGAGAGAGAGAGAGAGAGAGAGAAAGAGAGAAGAAATTAGCCAAAGTCTTCCCTTGTCTTGCCTCCACTCCAGCAGAGGGAAAATTGGAGAGAAAGCCAAGAAATTTCTCGTCTTGCCTCCACACTAGCTGAGAGGAACTAGAGAGAGAAAGCTAAGAGAAAGCTTGAGTCTTACTTCCATTTCTAGCCTGGTTGACCTTAACTTCCAGCTTGTTTTAAAGGTAACATGATTTGGAAACTTCATTTCTTTTCATATATTTTAGAGGGCTTTTGATGTATGTTTGGTTGAGGTTGGATTAAAGAAGAAACTGGTAGTAGAAACTTGTTTTATAGTTGGAAATTTCTCAACTTGGACCAAACTAGAGATGACCTTTCTTTTCCAGATTTTGGCTCTTGTTTTGCTGCAAGTTACTAGAAATCTTTGAATCCCTTTTGAAAGATGAATCTTGGGGTAAAGCTTTTCCAAAATTTCATGTCTTTCACTCACATGAAAAGCATATTTCTTGATGTATGTTAATGTCTCAGGATCTAGTCAAGAAACTAGCAAACTAACTTATTTCTTCACTGTTTTGGAGTTTGGGAATTGTAATTATTTTTCTGAGATTCGTGAGTAAGTCCTGACGAGAGTTAGGCAGTCGATCTACCAAATCTTGGGTTACGCCCTAGGGGGAGGTGGGGTTGTCACACCTTGTAGTAATTAGCTGTCAATATAGATATGAAAGCATGTTGGCAATTGTTTAATCACTGTTGAACTATAAATTTTAGTTTTATTGTTCACAATGAATGATTTTACGATTGACCATTCTTTGATCAATTTTTCCATGTTTAACTATGTATGTATGGGTGTGTATGTATGTAAAAATTTTTACTCGATGGTTTGCTTCAATGGTAAATACTTTTTCTTTTTAAATATCATATGTTTTTTCTCTTTTATTTATGATCTCAAAAGTTGTCCAGATTCAGAAAGCAATAACTATATTTTTTTGCTCATATTCCATAACTTATCAAATAGAAATCTAATCTTTTAAATGTCCAAATCACACTTTACAATCAAACTCTCTGAATCAATTAGAAAAATGAACTGTATGATCTTCAACCTCGATGTTAACAAACTTATCCAATAGACTCTCTCTCTCAACAAGCATATGACAATGTAAGTTGTACACATTACTTAAATTTTAATATGTTTGTTTTACTCCACAATATAAATGCCTGTATACTCACTCTAGAGTGTAAAATGATTTGCCAGTTTCCTATATATATATATATATATATATATATATAAAGGAGTTTGTAAGTGACTGTTGGAAAATTTTTCATCTGTCATCGTTGGGGACAATTTAGGTAGGGAAAAAATCAAATACAAGTGATTAAGCCAAATATACAACATTATAATGTATAGTTGGGTTTGACTATTGTGTCCTCCCATTTGCAATTGGCTTATATTCCACTTGATTATCAAGTTTTTTAAGTGGTGTTTAAACCACTCACAATTGTAATTGCAACGCTCTTCATCTTCTTTTATAATTGTTGGATAGCTTTTATAACTACAATAATAGAGGGCCTTAATGCTAAAGATGATTGGTCCAAGAAGCACTTAATAATGAACATGATTGGTTTTGGTTCATATTGCCGATCCGTTACAGGTATAATTGTAGTGCTCTTTAACTTGACAATAATAGAGGCTTTCAATACTAAAGAATGTTGCATCAAGTGCTTGTGCTCAATCATTTGTTGTAGGTGTTTGGATAGGTTTGCTCATTTACTTTCTCTCTTTCTGGAGTTTTGGATGTTTAGCTGATACAATAAAAATTGTGAGTTTTCTACTACAATATTTTCTCAATGGCTATTGTATGAATATGGAAATTTCGTTATGAAATACATGATACATACATATGGAAATCTATAGGAACCTTCTTACATTTTCTAACTATATTTCCAAAATCTGATGTTCATGATTGCAGGTGGTTAAACTGTGACTAAAGATTATCTATTGACTGCAATTTCATGACCAAGGAAGAATGTAAATTTGACCTTATAGTTAATACATATTAATTGTTGATTGGATATGGCTATGTTTGTATTATAATGGTATAGTAACAAAGGTAATGATGTTTTTATTATTGTTGTTGTGGTATGGTATGATTATCTACTACAATCCTATTTCTTTTACTTATAAATTTGTTTTCCTTTATAAGTTTGTTAATTTGGCCAATTTACTTATAATTTCATGCACTTCAACTGATTCAATTAAACCAATTGTCATGCAGTTCTAATTCTACTATCTTTTTTATAAATTTATTTGAATAAATATTTTATCACATAGGTTAAAACTCCCGCGTTTAGCATAGGCTTCCCCCCAGTTATAATTTAATAGAAGAAACTCACTCAACTGAATAAATACTCCAAAGTGTTGCTCTAAACAACAAACTTGCAAACTTCATCAACAAGCACACAAGGTTAGCCACAAAAGAAAACTACTATTATAAAAGCATACACTACTAAACAGCTCTCATAGATTATACTAACCAACACTTATGCAAAAACAACTCAAATTCATACTCATATCCTAACTCAAATTCACTCTATGATCTGCACTCTATCGATGACCAAGCAACTGCTGATCTAAATATTAATGCTAATAATAAGAGTAAAGAACCTTTTGACAAGAATGCAAAATCAGCCACTTACAAGAAAAGCAAAAAACATCTTGAGAACTAAGTGACAATGCAAGCACTTTTAAAACTACTTTTGTCTGCCTGTATTATTACTTCATTGTTTAAACTCTTATTTTTTTCAATATATTAAGATTCACTGTGTTGCCTTAGTATGTTCAATGAATCATAATATGTTCTCTATATATAAGTTGAAAATAAACTACTCCTAGAGTAACATTGAAGATTAAATTAGCTTGTACAATTGATTGCTATAACTATCAGATGCATTAACTGCATCACTATCAATATAATATCCATCTGATTTTACTCTATATGATTTGAATACTAGATTTACTAAGGAAAAACATATGCATCCAATTACAGAACATTCATTCATTTTCTATTTCAACAATAGCATTCATTATTACACATTCATACAATATTAACACACATTCTTTGTTGAATACAATTTCCTACTATACTGTCATTTAACCAAAAATTAGTAGCTTTCATTGTCATAATAAATCTAATATTCATTATTGTGACAGCCCCACTTTCCCCAAAGGCGAACCAGAGGGGTCAACGGACCGCCTGCCCAACTCTCGTCAGGATTCACTACAATCCATACCAAGAATTACTTAAAATTTCTAAACTAATCAAAATAATATTCATTGCACCTCAAAATAACATTTACATACATCCAAAAGCTATTACATAGGTTCGCGTATAAAAGATTCATCATTCGGTATCTATCTTAATTACAACCCAAAAATATATACACTACAGTCATTTCTACTAAAATAAAACTTAAAGTCTCTCAAAACATTCCAACAGTATTCTTGAGCACTCTCGGATCCGAATCCTATTAAGAAAAATAAAACGTGGGATGAGCTTACTCCCAGTAAGCATTCCAGCTAAACAGGCAAAATAAGATAATAACACAATTTAACATGTAAGCACGTTTTCCCAAATAATATAGGTTCAAGTAAATCGATACTCAACTTTAGAAACTGGTAGTAGAGCAATTACTTGTAATAGGAATCTTTCAATGTAAAATACTTGATAAACAATAACATTCATGCTTGCATTCAATCATTCGTTTAAGTAAATACAAGGATGAATAATAATTTAAACATTAAAAGGATACGGGGCTCACAGGGAGCAACATTCACCTTATAACTGCCAATAAACAATCCCCTACATTTTACCACCTTATAACCTCCAAACTCCCACCTTATGTCCTCCGAAAGATCAACAATCCCCTCATTTAACATTCACCTTATGCCCTCTGAAAGATCAACAATCCTCTCATTTAACATTAAACATTAAACATTGTACTCAAGGCCTTTCGGCAAAAGGTTTTGAGCTTTACACTTAACATTGGTAAGTTATAAACCCAAAATTGTCTAGCTGATCCGACCTCGGAAATGACGGGTGTCGGATAGGGTGCTAGCATAGGGTTAAACTCAGTTCAGCCGATGTGGTAAAGTACACATCGACCTATATTCTTGCACATTTATCATGCATTCATGCAATGTAAACATGCACTCATAGCAAATTAACAAGACAAGAAAATCACAACAGTCATTCACTTATTAGCATGTCATTCAAAGGAGAGCACTTAAACAAATAATAGTATTTTCTCTCAAGTCATGCATAAACAAATAACATGCATTGGAACACTCACCGACAAAGCAGAGTAAATCAAATGGTCCCACCAAGATTCTCCTCGTTTTCCACATCAAAACCTATATTCAAGCAAGTATGAAATTTTAAGATTCCAACTAGAGTAACTAAACAAAGGAATGAATGATCGAGAGAGCTACTAGAGCGACTCGACTTCGAAGCGACTAATGACTCAAAAGAAATTTCAAAAGGACATAAGTTTTAAAACCTACGTGAAGGTGCAAGTTCAAGGACATCACCAAGACATGTTAGGTTTATGATTCAAGCAAGGTGTGGCTTGAAAAGAATGTTTCTCTGATAAAAAACTAAGAGCAACAATATATACATGAAAAGGGTCCAATTGTTGGAAACTTCCAGTTTTTGACAGTGAAAGATAGCTACTTTTCACTCCCTTTTAGTAATCGGTTTACGACCAAATCGACGCACAACTCTACTATTATGTATTGACAAATAGTACAAGTGATTTCAAGTCCAACCTATCACGAATTGAAGGCGAAACAAGGCCAAAACAGCAGCCCTGTTCCACACCCGAAAATCAGGAAATTCAACTCAAAAGCCAATCAAAACTCAAGTTTTCTTCAAGTTAAATGCATGGTTTTCGATACAAATCAGTCCACAAGAGGTCTAGCACAAGTTTGAGCCAAACTTTCATCAAAACAAACCAAGAATTGAAGAGAAATAAACTCAAGAAAACTGGTCAGCATGCATACATTTGGAAACATAATTTCAGTCCACTTTGGCTTCTAGTTTCACCAATTAAACTTTCTTCAAATTGCTCTAACTCAACACATACATCAAGACTAATGAAGTACCAAGTTTCCCAAGCAAAAACTCACCAAGATACATCATAAAGTAAGCTAGAAAAATTGGAAATTGCAACAGCATAACAGGCGGCCAGCAAGCAACCAAAACAGAAAATTTCCACCTAGTTTTCTTAACTTTACTCCAACAAAACTACTACTCAAACACACATACATAACATCCACTTCTAGGTAAGGTTAAACCAAGTTCCTTGAGCACAAATCCCACCAAAACAACACAAAAATCCTCACAAAATTGAAGCTAAAAAATTCGGCCAGCCCAAGCATAAATTCCAACTTGTGATTGTTCAATTTTTACTTCATGTGTACCAAGTTAACTAAGCTTACTTTAACCATGATTCTCATGCTAACACAACCAAGAAAACCTAAAGAAATCATCACCTAATCCACCTAACCATACATCAAACACATAGAAGACATAAACATAAACCCATGATCCAAGCTTCAAAAACAAGAACCCAAGCCAAGCCATCAACAACCCAAGTATCTAGGTTATCTAAGCACCTTAATTACATGCATACCCTACTAATTTAAAGCATTAAAATTCATGATTTGAGGTTTACCTCAAACTCCTCAAGCTTTGCAAGTTGCACCAAGAACTCCAAGAATCACCTCTCAAGTAGCAAGCCAAGGTTGGGTAGAATATAGTTGAACTTCCTCTTGAATCTTGCACTAATTTTCCAAGAACTAGACTTAGGGTTTTTGTGAAGTTTTTCCTCTCAAGAGGTTTAGCCAAGAGCTCAAGACAAAAGGGCTAATGTTTTGTTAAATGGTAAAGTTTACTTAAGAAGCTAATTGTCCAAGTCAAAGTGTTGTAGGGTGATGACACTTGGCCAAATTTCTACCTAGCAAGTTTTTCCTAATTTCCTTCCAATCCTAGTAGTTTACTTAAGTTCTAACTTCACACCAAAACAATTAAATTTCCTAGGGTTTACTAGACATAACAAAAATTAATTCTCTCAACTTATTTTTACCAAAGTTAAATAAGGTAAATAAAATAAGGCCCCAAAAATGAATCATATCTCAAATGCTTAAAATAATTTAAATGCATATAAATGGATTAAAAATGAAAACATAAAACTTAAAATTCAAAGTTCTCATACTTATTCTTTATTAAGCACAATAGTTGAGGATTAGCAAAAAATCATGCAAGTTTAGACTTTAAGGTTTCTAGACTTCAATGTTACATTGAACAACCAATCAGAATTTCATTCAAAGATCTTTGCATAGTGATATGACTAAATTTTCTAATAGAAAGATTATTCTAACTAATATATCTTTAAACTTGCACCACAAGGAAACACAAATTGAAATTATGCTTTATCTACTTCCCTTTGTTTTGTGTAGTTATTTTTTTTCTCTATATATGTTAGTAGGATATTTCCTTCACTATCACAACTTTCAATCCCCATTTCGATCACAGAAGAGAAAAAAAATAGGTTTTTCTAGAATCACTATCTTTTCCAATATTATTTACAAATTACTTTCCTTTACTAACTACAGTTTTTCCCTTTCTATTAATTTGTAAGCAACTAGCAATGGCATATAGAAATCTTGAGTTAACTGATATCAACAGCAACACGATTAATTGGAGTACAATGTTTCAAGTGATAGAAGCTACTCATACCTTAGCATCCAATAGAAGAGCACATGAAAAAACTATTGAAGATTCATTCTTGTCAACTCATAAGTATACTTTTTAAACAAAAATACTACTTTCTTTTTACTACTTATATTATATATGGCACACATATAAAATCATTTGCAATGAACTTACAAAAAAAAAAATCTGTACGGCGAGTTAAGGCTCAAGCTATTGTCATTGTAAATGATATTCCACTTATTGAAGAAATGTTATTACCATTTAAAAATTATCACATCTCAAATGTTGCGCTCTGCTTTAACTATCAAGCATCTGTAACATACTAATATTCTTATTATTGGATTCTCGTCAACAACACTCACATTAAAGAAATTATTGAGCTTGAGGATGATACTATTCTAACTTACTTTCCATTAGACAATTTCATCCATATCTAACTCCATGCAGATACCAATAGATACATTAGTATCCTAATTATAACTAATCTGTTGAATTATAATTGCTCTTGTTATACCTACGAATTCATTTTACCATATTTCTGCTACAACAATCCTTGGAATTATCATCTTTGCTTTCCCAATTAGGTGCATTTAAGTGCAAGGACAGGCAATTCTAACAAGAGAATATGTTATAATTGTGACAGCCCCACCTTCCCCTAAGGCAACCAAAGGGTTGGCGGACCGCCTGCCTAACTCTCGTCGGGACTACGGATCCAAAACATACGTAAACCCTACCAAACGCTCAAAAGAACTTCGAGAAAATAAACATTAATAACCCAATTTAGCTAAACTAAATGATACAATAGAACTTTGATACAACGTTCCAACAAAAAATCGAAACAAAATGAAAGTGCAGCTGCCACGTCACAATCCGGCCGAGATCGGGCCGGATATCCGGCCGGATTCATGGCCGGATTGGAGGCAGTAGCTAATCTCAAATGGGATCAAATTTCCCTGTCAATCCGGCCGGCTATCTGGCCAAGAACTGGCTGGATTTGCGGCCGGATTCTCCTGCAGAAATTCCTGCCATAAATTTTCTTTCTTCTTTCAAATTCCGCCCTCGCCCGACCTTACCAACAGATTCAGATAACATTCAAATAACCATAAAGACATGCAGTACTCAAAAGATATACGTAGTATACACTTGCTCACATATATACATTGATGTCTTCAACAATTCTATGAAATACAAATCAAAAGTTTAAGCCTTATACAAAATACACTAAAGTTTACAGTTGCCGAGGAGCTTAACAAAATTATATACATCTACTAGCCCACCGCTCTCTTCCAAAATTCATGGTTTCAACATTTTGAATCCTGTAAGGAAAACAAAATGACGGGAACAGGGTGAGCTAAAAGCTCAATGAGGTACCAGAAATACACATAGTCAAATATACACACCAGATAAGGAAATAAACAAAGACTTCAAATAGAAAGGATACAGGTGATTCTCAAGAGCCAAATTCCCCTTTTTCTTTTCCAGAGCTTGATCAAATAGTAGTTGACACTCCGTCAACTTTTAAATAAAGGAACCAGTCCAATAGAGCACCACTTTAACGCCAATTCCGTCCACCAGACATACCCCTCACCGAGCCCGAACACCTCAACAGAAACAGAAGTGGTAATACTCGAGTATACCGGAAATCCAGAGTCTCCAATACCTAAAGATTTCCTAAAGATAGACTACCGTAGTTCGTTATCTAATCGACCAGACCCTTGCTGGCTTGACTAGAGTAACTAGCCACCGGTTTTGAGTTCAAAGGTCATAGAATGGTCGTTAGACTCAACCCTCCAAACGATATCAACAGATACAGATAACAGTTTATAGATAACAGATTCAGACTCATACAGTGTACAGGAACCAAAATGAATAGATGAGAGAAACGAGTGTGATCAAGTACACCCTCGTTTCATACAAAACATACAGAAGTCACAGATAAACTAGATAAGCAACAATTTAGGGGAGTAGTACACTCACCAGTTCAAGCAAGGATGCTTCAAAAGTTTTCAACCAAAGTAGGGCTCTAATCACCGAGAAACTCTAGAATAACCAAGGTAAACAATTATGGTTCCCATAACCACAAATCCAGTAAACGAAATGCCTAAATGAGGCTCGACTACAAGTCATATGCCTCTCCAAAAATGTGACTTTTGAGCAAAAAGATATCAGTTGGTCCTAAGGATACAAACAACCCCAAAACCCTTCATTTCTACCAAAATACAACTCTCAACTTAAAAGAACCAAACGGCCTAGAAGATTGGACAGCATTTCCCTTTAAATTCCTTTACTTTTCCATCCTACAATCAATACCAAAACTTATCTCAATTCAGCCACAATTTCAGATATAACTCACAAGCTATTTAACACCCCTAATTAGGGTCTTAATACCCTTTACATATAGCCAATTGATAGCTCCAAAACCAACCACAATCAAGCCCCAAATTGAAACCCTAAAACTGAAATTTTTCCCACAAACTGAAATTTTCCGTAAACAATCACAACTAACACATAAAAGCTTCATTTTACACAATATAAAGCTATCATTCCATGGCCTACCAATAATTATCATATGAGGGTAGAAAAATCACCAATAAATCTGGAATTTATCAAAACTCTCCCTTAAACCATGAAATCTCCCATAAAACAACATATTTAGCCACTACAAACCACTAATTTGACATTATCAAGAACAAAGAGGAAATTCCTAAGCAAAGTACCTTGACACCTCAAGAAAGATGATAGCTTAGGGTTTTCCCTTCACAAATCCCTCCACCAATACCTTGGAATCTCCTTAGCAAAAAATTTTATGGAGTGGTTTGAAATTTGGTTGGTTAAAATTCAAGATTCAAGCACAAATTGAAGTTGAGGAGTTGAAGATTTCTCTATTTTCTTCTCTCAAGAATCTCAGCCAAGAAGGAAGAAAATGGAGTAATTGTTGGTCAAAATTAGAGTTTTTGGTAAAGTAAGACACCTTGGTCAAAAGTCCAACTTCCACTAGTTACGTGACACGTGGCACTTTTTATGTTTAAACCTATCTTCTTGTCTCTCAATGGTAATCTATTTAGCTAACCTCTAATTATTTTATAACACCTAGTAAAATAACCCCTTTTATGCAAAACTTCACTTAATCGTCAAAATTTCATCGCACTAACCGTACTAGCGGGTCCCACATCCTTAATACACTTCCAAATTAACCCGAACTAACTTATACTAGAAAAATATTTTTAAAAACTATATTCACTTATAAAATGTCTAGAAATTTAAGGTAGTAAAATAAAATAAAGAATGAAAAGAAATAGAATTAAATGATATAAAATAAGGAAATTTTACGGGTCCTCACAATAATCAATCAAGAGTGAATAAAATTACATTAATAACTTCAATGATCCACTCAAATTTCCTTTAACTCGCTACTAATTGTAATACTTTTATCAGAAAAAAAAAAGCAGTCATCCTTACTCTATACAATAACTTCCAAATAAATGAAAGCAGGCTCCTCACAACAAATGATGAACCATTAATCATCTTAGGTGTGAGGCTAAAAACTAGCACTAAAAATCTTAGGTGTAAGAATCTAAGTGATGTTTTCGGATGATTAAATAACATAAATTCTAATGAAACATCACATCCTAAACTACGACTTTCTATTCAGATCTCTCCTTTAAAACACAAGTCTCTTTTGTTGTTATGGTCAATCCTTGCATTCATGAAACAATGGAACTTTATCACTAGTATTCATTCAAGGCTATTTATCTTTTACATTAAACTGAAAAGCAAGAAACCTTCTTGTATTCCTAACTATTACATTCAACGACATAAACATTTAAATACCTACAAGTTTCACAACAATATTGCTGAACTAGTTCAAATTATTGATAACAAAACTTTTATCAATCCACAAGCCTAGCTTCCACCAGCTAGTAATAGTGCAGTAACAGAAACTCAGAATTCTACAACCTCTAACATTCGTAAGAATCTCATAATTTCAGTATAATGCATTCCTCACTATAAAAAAAATTACACTTAGTATTCCTATGTTAATAAAGGAAAATAACCTGGATTAAAGGGATGATAGATGTTAACCATTCACAAACAAATTTTTAGTATTCAATGTGTCCTAACTACCATGAAACTAGTGACTTTGTAAAGACATGAAGAATAATATGTTAATCACGCCAAGTCAAAATTACTCTAATACCAAAGTAATCAAAAATAGCATTAGCTTCACCACTTTCCACTACCTACATTGATGAGAATTGAAATATTAGCATAAATTTGCAGAGCAAGCATTGTTAAAAAGATAACTAATGCTACCGGTACTACAAATGCCATAACTTTGGGGCATGAGACAGAAAATTTAATGTCCATGACTTCTACACAACTCCAACAAATTGAGAATCAAGTATAAGGTTATTACACAAATACAATTCATTTTTTATAATCTTCAGTTTTTCATATATATATATATATATCCACGATTATTAAACAAGCTATGTAGCTATTGCATCACATAACACAGACTCTCCAAGGCAGAATCAAATTATGTTATGTCAAGAAGATCACTTCACACATGAAAGCAATGAAGGGAACAACTCGTATTATAATTATAGGCTACTTCTTGGAAGAAGCAATAGCTATCCTACACCTTCAAAATGTTCCTCTTTCAATTTAAGAGAATTTTCTTCATCATCAATTATCAAAGCTAGCTACAAGCTTAGTTTTATACATTTACTGTCATATTTTCCTTTATCTGACTTATCTTTAGAGCTTAAACATTTGATTGAAAATGCATAACTACCAGGAAGATTTAGGCATCTAATTAAAGATGCATATGTTGAAGACAAATAAACTATCTGATTAAAGATACATATGTACAAAATCAATGCCTTCTTAATCTAATACATATATTAAGCCAATTATTAGTATATTATATCTAAATAGCTTCATAGTTAATTCCCTAGCACAAATTGCAGACAAAAGTGTAATCTCTTGACATCACCTAAAAATGTTATGTGCATAAAATTCCCATTTGAACCTTTTTTATTATAACTTCCTCTTTTAACATACGAAGTTAGCATTTGGCCTTCATTACATACTTGGACTATATCTACAAATTTCAATCTTTGAATTAATCTATCATTGATTCACAAATTAAAAAAAAAAAAAGATAAAGCCCATAACTTTGTCATTTCAACTGTTAAATTTTTCACTTTTTACATACTCAATAATCAAAATTTGTTATACTTTGAAAAATCTTTTTTCTCATACAACAATATTAAATATATTTAAACTACTATGTATTTTTTTTTTCGGCTAACCTCTATACAGGGGTGGGCGCCACTCCAAGTTTTATTCAGAATTCCAACAACGTAATGGCTGTAGGTAGCTTATGTCAAGCATACATAAGGCATTTGTGTCTTATCTAGGCGGGCTAGGCCCTTTATAGCATTTGGAAGTTGAGAATGAGAGAATCTCTGGCAGACCTGCGTGGAGCTTGCTAGCTTTGCAAGGGCGTCGGCAACTGCATTTGCTTCCCTATAGGCGTGAGTAAAAGTAACCTGCCGACCCAGAGCTCAAGCCTTGACGTGCGCGACAGTAGACCATAGCTTCCAAGGAACACTTCCATTGCCGATCACCATGTTCAACAAGGCTTGAGAATCCATTTCAACCTGCAATTCATGAAAGCCTACTGTAATTTGCATACCCTCCAATAATGCCAAGGCCTCCGCTCCATATTTGTCCTTGACCCCAAGAATAAGGAGAAACTACTTTGGACATTACCATCTGAGTCCCGAAGTACCCCTCTAGCTCCCAAGGGCCCAGGATTTCCCAAGGATGACCCATCAATGTTTAGCTTGACATTCCCGCTCGGTGGCATGGCCCATGTGATCCATCGCAGGGGCCTCCACTTCCTCCGTGTCACGCTAAGCAATAATCCTGACTGCAACAACTCCCCGTCATCATGTGTCACCTGGACGAAAGGCCAGGCTTGAGATATGTTGAGTAGCAAATTCTGGACGTTCCGACAGACCTGGGATGGTGTCACATTAACAGCCTCGTATATTGCCTCGTTCCTAGCCTTCCACAGGCCCCAGCATATGACCAATGGTAACAGCCCACACACCCCTCCCCAGGCGGTACTTGGGGACCTATGAAGCCACCATTGCTGCAAACGGCATCTGATGGTATTGGGAGTTGTAATGGGCATCAAAAGGGCCCTCGAGAAAAAATTCCACACCGCGATAGCAAGAGGGCAGTCGGAGAAGACGTGATCTTGAGACTCCCTATTAGGGCAGAACTGACATTTGGAAGGGAGTTGGAAGCCAAACCTACTCAAAGCTTCAGGGAAGGGCAAGTAGTTGTTAAGCAGCTTCCACATAAAAATGGATATTTTGCATGGAAGCCGGCTGTTCCAAATACATCCCCGCGAGCCGAGGCACGCCCGCTTAGGCCGCAATGCATCCCATGCGGAGGAAATGGTAAAGTCCCCGGAGGGGGTAAGGACCCAAGCCCGCCGAACTGTGCCCTCGAGATCAATAGCCTGTGTGAATTGGTCCACCGTGTCTCGGACGGCCCGCATTCGTCTCCAAACTCTGGAAGCCGCATGTCGCGTCTCATCAACCATGCCATATCGGGACCTCATAAACCTGGCCCACAAAGATATGGAAGTGCAATATCACCACCATAATTTACAACTAAAAGCCCCCTGCATGTCCTCAAAGCCCCGTATCCCTAGCCCATCCTCAAATATGGGGTAGCACAAGTTTTTCCAGGAGCACCAATGATGTTTCGAACCGAAATCTGATTGACCCCAGAGAAACTTCGCCATTACGCGTTCAAGGCTTTTGAGTACCTGTTTGGGAGGATCCATGACCGCTAGCACGTGTAAGGATATAGCAGACAAGACATGCTTGATGAGAATCAAGCG
>NC_040040.1:43215985-43325469 GCF_003713205.1 Coffea eugenioides
AATTTAACCTAATTGGCCGAATTTTTCCGAACTTTTCGCACTAGTGGGTCCCACGTCCATAATATATTCTTAATTTTCTAAAAACTCTCCAATACTAGAAAAATCATCTAAAAACTTTAATTACTCATAAAATCCACCAAGAAAATTTTCCTAGGCCAGAAAATGCAGAAAACATGCAATTAAAGGGGAAAACCCTAGGAAAATTATTAGGGCAATACGGGTGCAGAAAACATGCAATTAAAGGGGAAAACCCTAGGAAAATTATTAGGGCAATACGGGTTCTCACTTTCGGGCCGTCACAATCTCCCCTCCTTAAAAGAATGTCGTCCTCGACATTCCCTCTTGTACCAATCAAGTCGAGACATCCCGCAAGAATCACTGAAGCATTCCAAGTAAACACTAAGAGTCAAATCAAACCCACAGTCCGGCATCCTAAACTTCAAGCCTAGGATACACTACAGAGATCTGAAGCCTAAGCTCTGATACCAACTGTCACGGCCCCACCTCCCCCTGAGGCGAACCAGAGGGTTCGGCGGGCCACTTGCCCAACTCTCGCCGGGACTCAGTCGTTCACTACAATCCTCAAATGAATTACAAAATATATATATCAAATATACATCAAAGGTTCCCAAACTTAATATCAAAGCGAACGTCACGCTTCCACTGCGTCCACTCTGATCTTGGTCACTAGATTATAAGGGGAAGTCCAACAGTCTATTACACACCAATTCTATTCTAAACGTTCTAAACCGTTCAGCTACAATCCCAATAGTAATGATACACATAAAGGAAATCAAGTTCAAATCATACATATAATAATCTCCATAATAAACGCTACAACACCTTCGCCTTGAGCCTTGGAGGGGAATAAAAAAGGTTGGGGTGAGCTAGAAGCTCAGCGAGTAAACCAGAAAAATCAGTAATCAAATCAGTTTCACAATAGTTCATTTCAATGATGTCATAAATCAAATGATAAGTCCAGAAACAATTTCAACATTTACAAAATATTAAATATGGAGTATCAATAATTCAAGAAACATGTACAATGGAAAGCGATAGTAACATTCGTGCAAAGGATACGTTCGTTCTCCTGTCATTTCATTGCATTTCATTATTTTCATTCGTGCATTCATTCACCCCGTCCCTGGCTTTTGGCCAGGCTCCACCAACCTACAAGGTAATACTCGAGTATACCGAAACGTTCACCCAAGTTCCTAGTCGCCCGACCGAGTCCGCTTCTGGCTCGAGACGACCGGTAACAAGGGGCAATGGCCAGTTCAGCCCAAAAGGCTTACATTCATGCGCAAGTAGCATTTAATCATTAACCATTGAAAATTTCACATATATTTAGGTCGAGTGCGATAAAGTACACACTCGCCTAGAAAACTCGTTTTAACAATCATTGAAAGCACTTAACACATTATCAATCAGCAATCAATAATAACAAGCCAATAAGTCAAGCACGCATGATATGCAAGAAAACAGTTCAAAAGTAACTTTGGAAACAGTTCAAAAGTAAATAATGCAAGAAACGGTTCATAAATACTTTGAGAAATAGTTTGAGGTCACTCACCTCCATGGTTCAGAAAGCATCCAGCATATAACATTGTCTTGCTCAAATCCAAGTCTTAGATCACAAACCCAATGCAAACAAGTCCCTTCAAAATTCGGACAGCACTTCCCCTGACTTGGTTAACTTTTCCAGCCATCATGGCTTCATTATATCCTCAGCCAGTCCCAAAGGTACACACACAACAACAAGTTCATCCAATAGCCATTCAGCAAGCTCCACGTAGTACGAGTACAAGTCAAGCTAGGGAAAAGTCCGGAAATGAAAGTTTAGCTCAAACCAGAAAAACAGTTTTGGACGTCACTTTGCGGTAATGGCACAAAGTGCGCTACGCTTATCGGATGAGGGTGTAAGACCCACCATCTCGAAGCTAAAAGACAGGGCTACAACAATGTAGAAGGCCACTCAGTCCAAATCCTAGCACAACTAGGTCAAAAATGCAGAAAACCAAGCCAGAACCGTAATTGCAGGTTTACAAATCACACAAAACTGTAATCAGTCCAATTCAGGCTATACAGGTCCAAATGCATTGATTCCAAAGGCATATGATAGCTAAGACATCAAGCTACATTTCATCAGAAGACACCAACATCCAAATCCAAAGCAATTCCAGTCAAAACAGACGATTACAATCGCAGTTCGCGCATTCTGATCACCCAGAACAGCAACAGTAAAAACGACATAACTCACTCTACACTACTCCAAATTCCCTGAAAGTTTACAGGCACCTCAACCACATCAATACCTACAACTTTCATGTTTTGAGCAAAATCCAATTCGGCCTCTAAGCCTGAGATACAAAACCGGACAGAAAAGGGGGTTGAAGAACCCTAACTTTTCTCATTTCACTCCAAACCCAAAATTGGTTTTATCACTAATTCACACCTACTAGAGTCTTTATAAGCCATTGCCAATCATCAAAAATAGCCACAACATCCCATTCATATTAAACCAGAAAATTCCTCAAAAATATAAAAACTTCACCAAATCACTTCAAATCAAGAAATAAATCACACATTCCATCACTCAAGCCACCATTAGGCACAAAATAAGCATCATTAGATATAAGAGGATGTTCAATCATCACTTACCTAGTAAACAAGAGAAGAGGAGTTGTAGACCACCTTAGCTCTTCCAAAAACTTCACCAAACTCACCACTAACACTAAATGGAAAGATTGTATGGAGTGGAAACTAGTTGGTGCGATTGATTTGGATGATTTGAGCTAGTGGAAAGCTTGAAGATTGAAGAAGTTTTCTTCCTTCTTGGCAAGAGAGAGGGCCGGCCACAAGGTGAAAGAAAATGGTGATTTTTTGTGAAATTTGTAGATATGTAACCAATTTTGGTCAAAAGTCAAAAAAAGTGAATAGTGTTCTTAAGTCAAAACCAATCACCAAGTGACACGTGGCACTTCATGAATGCATTCCTATCCTTTCTTTTCTCTCTCACATCAATCATTTCACACACTCTACTTATCTCTTAACACCCGATAAATTTTACACAGTATCCGGAATTTAACCTAATTGGCCGAATTTTTCCGAACTTTTCGCACTAGTGGGTCCCACGTCCATAATATATTCTTAATTTTCTAAAAACTCTCCAATACTAGAAAAATCATCTAAAAACTTTAATTACTCATAAAATCCACCAAGAAAATTTTCCTAGGCCAGAAAATGCAGAAAACATGCAATTAAAGGGGAAAACCCTAGGAAAATTATTAGGGCAATACGGGTTCTCACTTTCGGGCCGTCACAATCTCCCCTCCTTAAAAGAATGTCGTCCTCGACATTCCCTCTTGTACCAATCAAGTCGAGACATCCCGCAAGAATCACTGAAGCATTCCAAGTAAACACTAAGAGTCAAATCAAACCCACAGTCCGGCATCCTAAACTTCAAGCCTAGGATACACTACAGAGATCTGAAGCCTAAGCTCTGATACCAACTGTCACGGCCCCACCTCCCCCTGAGGCGAACCAGAGGGTTCGGCGGGCCGCTTGCCCAACTCTCGCCGGGACTCAGTCGTTCACTACAATCCTCAAATGAATTACAAAATATATATATCAAATATACATCAAAGGTTCCCAAACTTTACATATCAAAAGCGAAGCGTCCACGCTTCCACTGCGCCACTCTGATCCTTGGTCACAATGATTATACAGGAGGAAGTCCAAAACTAGTCTATTACATATCCAATCAATTCTAAACGTTCTAAACGTTCAATACAATCCCAATATGAATGATTACACAAAAGGAAATCCAAGTTCAATCCATACATGAAATAATCCATGAATAAACGCTACAAGCCCTTCATTCGCCTTGAGCCCTGTGGAGGGGAATAAAATAGTTTTGGGGTGAGCTAGAAGCTCAGCGAGTAACCAGAAAAATCAGTAATCAAATCGGTTTCACAATAGTTCATTTCAATGATGTCATAAATCAAATGATAAGTCCAGAAACAATTTCAACATTTACAAAATATTAAATATGGAGTATCAATAATTCAAGAAACATGTACAATGGAAAGCGATAGTAACATTCGTGCAAAGGATACGTTCGTTCTCCTGTCATTTCATTGCATTTCATTATTTTCATTCGTGCATTCATTCACCCCGTCCCTGGCTTTTGGCCAGGCTCCACCAACCTACAAGGTAATACTCGAGTATACCGAAACGTTCACCCAAGTTCCTAGTCGCCCGACCGAGTCCGCTTCTGGCTCGAGACGACCGGTAACAAGGGGCAATGGCCAGTTCAGCCCAAAAGGCTTACATTCATGCGCAAGTAGCATTTAATCATTAACCATTGAAAATTTCACATATATTTAGGTCGAGTGCGATAAAGTACACACTCGCCTAGAAAACTCGTTTTAACAATCATTGAAAGCACTTAACACATTATCAATCAGCAATCAATAATAACAAGCCAATAAGTCAAGCACGCATGATATGCAAGAAAACAGTTCAAAAGTAACTTTGGAAACAGTTCAAAAGTAAATAATGCAAGAAACGGTTCATAAATACTTTGAGAAATAGTTTGAGGTCACTCACCTCCATGGCTCAGAAAGCATCCAGCATATAACATTGTCTTGCTCAAATCCAAGTCTTAGATCACAAACCCAATGCAAACAAGTCCCTTCAAAATTCGGACAGCACTTCCCCTGACTTCGTTAACTTTTCCAGCCATCATGGCTTCATTATATCCTCAGCCAGTCCCAAAGGTACACACACAACAACAAGTTCATCCAATAGCCATTCAGCAAGCTCCACGTAGTACGAGTACAAGTCAAGCTAGGGAAAAGTCCGGAAATGAAAGTTTAGCTCAAACCAGAAAAACAGTTTTGGACGTCACTTTGCGGTAATGGCACAAAGTGCGCTACGCTTATCGGATGAGGGTGTAAGACCCACCATCTCGAAGCTAAAAGACAGGGCTACAACAATGTAGAAGGCCACTCAGTCCAAATCCTAGCACAACTAGGTCAAAAATGCAGAAAACCAAGCCAGAACCGTAATTGCAGGTTTACAAATCACACAAAACTGTAATCAGTCCAATTCAGGCTATACAGGTCCAAATGCATTGATTCCAAAGGCATATGATAGCTAAGACATCAAGCTACATTTCATCAGAAGACACCAACATCCAAATCCAAAGCAATTCCAGTCAAAACAGACGATTACAATCGCAGTTCGCGCATTCTGATCACCCAGAACAGCAACAGTAAAAACGACATAACTCACTCTACACTACTCCAAATGCCCTGAAAGTTTACAGGCACCTCAACCACATCAATACCTACAACTTTCATGTTTTGAGCAAAAGCCAATTCGGCCTCTAAGCCTGAGATACAAAACCGGACAGAAAAGGGGGTTGAAGAACCCTAACTTTTCTCATTTCACTCCAAACCCAAAATTGGTTGCATTTATCACTAATTCACACCTACTAGAGTCTTTATAAGCCATTGCCAATCATCAAAAATAGCCACAACATCCCATTCATATTAAACCAGAAAATTCCTCAAAAATATAAAAACTTCACCAAATCACTTCAAATCAAGAAATAAATCACACATTCCATCACTCAAGCCACCATTAGGCACAAAATAAGCATCATTAGATATAAGAGGATGTTCAATCATCACTTACCTAGTAAACAAGAGAAGAGGAGTTGTAGACCACCTTAGCTCTTCCAAAAACTTCACCAAACTCACCACTAACACTAAATGGAAAGATTGTATGGAGTGGAAACTAGTTGGTGCGATTGATTTGGATGATTTGAGCTAGTGGAAAGCTTGAAGATTGAAGAAGTTTTCTTCCTTCTTGGCAAGAGAGAGGGCCGGCCACAAGGTGAAAGAAAATGGTGATTTTTTGTGAAATTTGTAGATATGTAACCAATTTTGGTCAAAAGTCAAAAAAAGTGAATAGTGTTCTTAAGTCAAAACCAATCACCAAGTGACACGTGGCACTTCATGAATGCATTCCTATCCTTTCTTTTCTCTCTCACATCAATCATTTCACACACTCTACTTATCTCTTAACACCCGATAAATTTTACACAGTATCCGGAATTTAACCTAATTGGCCGAATTTTTCCGAACTTTTCGCACTAGTGGGTCCCACGTCCATAATATATTCTTAATTTTCTAAAAACTCTCCAATACTAGAAAAATCATCTAAAAACTTTAATTACTCATAAAATCCACCAAGAAAATTTTCCTAGGCCAGAAAATGCAGAAAACATGCAATTAAAGGGGAAAACCCTAGGAAAATTATTAGGGCAATACGGGTTCTCACTTTCGGGCCGTCACAATCTCCCCTCCTTAAAAGAATGTCGTCCTCGACATTCCCTCTTGTACCAATCAAGTCGAGACATCCCGCAAGAATCACTGAAGCATTCCAAGTAAACACTAAGAGTCAAATCAAACCCACAGTCCGGCATCCTAAACTTCAAGCCTAGGATACACTACAGAGATCTGAAGCCTAAGCTCTGATACCAACTGTCACGGCCCCACCTCCCCCTGAGGCGAACCAGAGGGTTCGGCGGGCCGCTTGCCCAACTCTCGCCGGGACTCAGTCGTTCACTACAATCCTCAAATGAATTACAAAATATATATATCAAATATACATCAAAGGTTCCCAAACTTTACATATCAAAAGCGAAGCGTCCACGCTTCCACTGCGCCACTCTGATCCTTGGTCACAATGATTATACAGGAGGAAGTCCAAAACTAGTCTATTACACATCCAATCAATTCTAAACGTTCTAAACGTTCAATACAATCCCAATATGAATGATTACACAAAAGGAAATCCAAGTTCAATCCATACATGAAATAATCCATGAATAAACGCTACAAGCCCTTCCTTCGCCTTGAGCCCTGTGGAGGGGAATAAAATAGTTTTGGGGTGAGCTAGAAGCTCAGCGAGTAACCAGAAAAATCAGTAATCAAATCGGTTTCACAATAGTTCATTTCAATGATGTCATAAATCAAATGATAAGTCCAGAAACAATTTCAACATTTACAAAATATTAAATATGGAGTATCAATAATTCAAGAAACATGTACAATGGAAAGCGATAGTAACATTCGTGCAAAGGATACGTTCGTTCTCCTGTCATTTCATTGCATTTCATTATTTTCATTCGTGCATTCATTCACCCCGTCCCTGGCTTTTGGCCAGGCTCCACCAACCTACAAGGTAATACTCGAGTATACCGAAACGTTCACCCAAGTTCCTAGTCGCCCGACCGAGTCCGCTTCTGGCTCGAGACGACCGGTAACAAGGGGCAATGGCCAGTTCAGCCCAAAAGGCTTACATTCATGCGCAAGTAGCATTTAATCATTAACCATTGAAAATTTCACATATATTTAGGTCGAGTGCGATAAAGTACACACTCGCCTAGAAAACTCGTTTTAACAATCATTGAAAGCACTTAACACATTATCAATCAGCAATCAATAATAACAAGCCAATAAGTCAAGCACGCATGATATGCAAGAAAACAGTTCAAAAGTAACTTTGGAAACAGTTCAAAAGTAAATAATGCAAGAAACGGTTCATAAATACTTTGAGAAATAGTTTGAGGTCACTCACCTCCATGGCTCAGAAAGCATCCAGCATATAACATTGTCTTGCTCAAATCCAAGTCTTAGATCACAAACCCAATGCAAACAAGTCCCTTCAAAATTCGGACAGCACTTCCCCTGACTTGGTTAACTTTTCCAGCCATCATGGCTTCATTATATCCTCAGCCAGTCCCAAAGGTACACACACAACAACAAGTTCATCCAATAGCCATTCAGCAAGCTCCACGTAGTACGAGTACAAGTCAAGCTAGGGAAAAGTCCGGAAATGAAAGTTTAGCTCAAACCAGAAAAACAGTTTTGGACGTCACTTTGCGGTAATGGCACAAAGTGCGCTACGCTTATCGGATGAGGGTGTAAGACCCACCATCTCGAAGCTAAAAGACAGGGCTACAACAATGTAGAAGGCCACTCAGTCCAAATCCTAGCACAACTAGGTCAAAAATGCAGAAAACCAAGCCAGAACCGTAATTGCAGGTTTACAAATCACACAAAACTGTGATCAGTCCAATTCAGGCTATACAGGTCCAAATGCATTGATTCCAAAGGCATATGATAGCTAAGACATCAAGCTACATTTCATCAGAAGACACCAACATCCAAATCCAAAGCAATTCCAGTCAAAACAGACGATTACAATCGCAGTTCGCGCATTCTGATCACCCAGAACAGCAACAGTAAAAACGACATAACTCACTCTACACTACTCCAAATGCCCTGAAAGTTTACAGGCACCTCAACCACATCAATACCTACAACTTTCATGTTTTGAGCAAAAGCCAATTCGGCCTCTAAGCCTGAGATACAAAACCGGACAGAAAAGGGGGTTGAAGAACCCTAACTTTTCTCATTTCACTCCAAACCCAAAATTGGTTTTATCACTAATTCACACCTACTAGAGTCTTTATAAGCCATTGCCAATCATCAAAAATAGCCACAACATCCCATTCATATTAAACCAGAAAATTCCTCAAAAATATAAAAACTTCACCAAATCACTTCAAATCAAGAAATAAATCACACATTCCATCACTCAAGCCACCATTAGGCACAAAATAAGCATCATTAGATATAAGAGGATGTTCAATCATCACTTACCTAGTAAACAAGAGAAGAGGAGTTGTAGACCACCTTAGCTCTTCCAAAAACTTCACCAAACTCACCACTAACACTAAATGGAAAGATTGTATGGAGTGGAAACTAGTTGGTGCGATTGATTTGGATGATTTGAGCTAGTGGAAAGCTTGAAGATTGAAGAAGTTTTCTTCCTTCTTGGCAAGAGAGAGGGCCGGCCACAAGGTGAAAGAAAATGGTGATTTTTTGTGAAATTTGTAGATATGTAACCAATTTTGGTCAAAAGTCAAAAAAAGTGAATAGTGTTCTTAAGTCAAAACCAATCACCAAGTGACACGTGGCACTTCATGAATGCATTCCTATCCTTTCTTTTCTCTCTCACATCAATCATTTCACACACTCTACTTATCTCTTAACACCCGATAAATTTTACACAGTATCCGGAATTTAACCTAATTGGCCGAATTTTTCCGAACTTTTCGCACTAGTGGGTCCCACGTCCATAATATATTCTTAATTTTCTAAAAACTCTCCAATACTAGAAAAATCATCTAAAAACTTTAATTACTCATAAAATCCACCAAGAAAATTTTCCTAGGCCAGAAAATGCAGAAAACATGCAATTAAAGGGGAAAACCCTAGGAAAATTATTAGGGCAATACGGGTTCTCACTTTCGGGCCGTCACAATCTCCCCTCCTTAAAAGAATGTCGTCCTCGACATTCCCTCTTGTACCAATCAAGTCGAGACATCCCGCAAGAATCACTGAAGCATTCCAAGTAAACACTAAGAGTCAAATCAAACCCACAGTCCGGCATCCTAAACTTCAAGCCTAGGATACACTACAGAGATCTGAAGCCTAAGCTCTGATACCAACTGTCACGGCCCCACCTCCCCCTGAGGCGAACCAGAGGGTTCGGCGGGCCGCTTGCCCAACTCTCGCCGGGACTCAGTCGTTCACTACAATCCTCAAATGAATTACAAAATATATATATCAAATATACATCAAAGGTTCCCAAACTTTACATATCAAAAGCGAAGCGTCCACGCTTCCACTGCGCCACTCTGATCCTTGGTCACAATGATTATACAGGAGGAAGTCCAAAACTAGTCTATTACACATCCAATCAATTCTAAACGTTCTAAACGTTCAATACAATCCCAATATGAATGATTACACAAAAGGAAATCCAAGTTCAATCCATACATGAAATAATCCATGAATAAACGCTACAAGCCCTTCCTTCGCCTTGAGCCCTGTGGAGGGGAATAAAATAGTTTTGGGGTGAGCTAGAAGCTCAGCGAGTAACCAGAAAAATCAGTAATCAAATCGGTTTCACAATAGTTCATTTCAATGATGTCATAAATCAAATGATAAGTCCAGAAACAATTTCAACATTTACAAAATATTAAATATGGAGTATCAATAATTCAAGAAACATGTACAATGGAAAGCGATAGTAACATTCGTGCAAAGGATACGTTCGTTCTCCTGTCATTTCATTGCATTTCATTATTTTCATTCGTGCATTCATTCACCCCGTCCCTGGCTTTTGGCCAGGCTCCACCAACCTACAAGGTAATACTCGAGTATACCGAAACGTTCACCCAAGTTCCTAGTCGCCCGACCGAGTCCGCTTCTGGCTCGAGACGACCGGTAACAAGGGGCAATGGCCAGTTCAGCCCAAAAGGCTTACATTCATGCGCAAGTAGCATTTAATCATTAACCATTGAAAATTTCACATATATTTAGGTCGAGTGCGATAAAGTACACACTCGCCTAGAAAACTCGTTTTAACAATCATTGAAAGCACTTAACACATTATCAATCAGCAATCAATAATAACAAGCCAATAAGTCAAGCACGCATGATATGCAAGAAAACAGTTCAAAAGTAACTTTGGAAACAGTTCAAAAGTAAATAATGCAAGAAACGGTTCATAAATACTTTGAGAAATAGTTTGAGGTCACTCACCTCCATGGCTCAGAAAGCATCCAGCATATAACATTGTCTTGCTCAAATCCAAGTCTTAGATCACAAACCCAATGCAAACAAGTCCCTTCAAAATTCGGACAGCACTTCCCCTGACTTCGTTAACTTTTCCAGCCATCATGGCTTCATTATATCCTCAGCCAGTCCCAAAGGTACACACACAACAACAAGTTCATCCAATAGCCATTCAGCAAGCTCCACGTAGTACGAGTACAAGTCAAGCTAGGGAAAAGTCCGGAAATGAAAGTTTAGCTCAAACCAGAAAAACAGTTTTGGACGTCACTTTGCGGTAATGGCACAAAGTGCGCTACGCTTATCGGATGAGGGTGTAAGACCCACCATCTCGAAGCTAAAAGACAGGGCTACAACAATGTAGAAGGCCACTCAGTCCAAATCCTAGCACAACTAGGTCAAAAATGCAGAAAACCAAGCCAGAACCGTAATTGCAGGTTTACAAATCACACAAAACTGTGATCAGTCCAATTCAGGCTATACAGGTCCAAATGCATTGATTCCAAAGGCATATGATAGCTAAGACATCAAGCTACATTTCATCAGAAGACACCAACATCCAAATCCAAAGCAATTCCAGTCAAAACAGACGATTACAATCGCAGTTCGCGCATTCTGATCACCCAGAACAGCAACAGTAAAAACGACATAACTCACTCTACACTACTCCAAATGCCCTGAAAGTTTACAGGCACCTCAACCACATCAATACCTACAACTTTCATGTTTTGAGCAAAAGCCAATTCGGCCTCTAAGCCTGAGATACAAAACCGGACAGAAAAGGGGGTTGAAGAACCCTAACTTTTCTCATTTCACTCCAAACCCAAAATTGGTTTTATCACTAATTCACACCTACTAGAGTCTTTATAAGCCATTGCCAATCATCAAAAATAGCCACAACATCCCATTCATATTAAACCACAAAATTCCTCAAAAATATAAAAACTTCACCAAATCACTTCAAATCAAGAAATAAATCACACATTCCATCACTCAAGCCACCATTAGGCACAAAATAAGCATCATTAGATATAAGAGGATGTTCAATCATCACTTACCTAGTAAACAAGAGAAGAGGAGTTGTAGACCACCTTAGCTCTTCCAAAAACTTCACCAAACTCACCACTAACACTAAATGGAAAGATTGTATGGAGTGGAAACTAGTTGGTGCGATTGATTTGGATGATTTGAGCTAGTGGAAAGCTTGAAGATTGAAGAAGTTTTCTTCCTTCTTGGCAAGAGAGAGGGCCGGCCACAAGGTGAAAGAAAATGGTGATTTTTTGTGAAATTTGTAGATATGTAACCAATTTTGGTCAAAAGTCAAAAAAAGTGAATAGTGTTCTTAAGTCAAAACCAATCACCAAGTGACACGTGGCACTTCATGAATGCATTCCTATCCTTTCTTTTCTCTCTCACATCAATCATTTCACACACTCTACTTATCTCTTAACACCCGATAAATTTTACACAGTATCCGGAATTTAACCTAATTGGCCGAATTTTTCCGAACTTTTCGCACTAGTGGGTCCCACGTCCATAATATATTCTTAATTTTCTAAAAACTCTCCAATACTAGAAAAATCATCTAAAAACTTTAATTACTCATAAAATCCACCAAGAAAATTTTCCTAGGCCAGAAAATGCAGAAAACATGCAATTAAAGGGGAAAACCCTAGGAAAATTATTAGGGCAATACGGGTTCTCACTTTCGGGCCGTCACAATCTCCCCTCCTTAAAAGAATGTCGTCCTCGACATTCCCTCTTGTACCAATCAAGTCGAGACATCCCGCAAGAATCACTGAAGCATTCCAAGTAAACACTAAGAGTCAAATCAAACCCACAGTCCGGCATCCTAAACTTCAAGCCTAGGATACACTACAGAGATCTGAAGCCTAAGCTCTGATACCAACTGTCACGGCCCCACCTCCCCCTGAGGCGAACCAGAGGGTTCGGCGGGCCGCTTGCCCAACTCTCGCCGGGACTCAGTCGTTCACTACAATCCTCAAATGAATTACAAAATATATATATCAAATATACATCAAAGGTTCCCAAACTTTACATATCAAAAGCGAAGCGTCCACGCTTCCACTGCGCCACTCTGATCCTTGGTCACAATGATTATACAGGAGGAAGTCCAAAACTAGTCTATTACACATCCAATCAATTCTAAACGTTCTAAACGTTCAATACAATCCCAATATGAATGATTACACAAAAGGAAATCCAAGTTCAATCCATACATGAAATAATCCATGAATAAACGCTACAAGCCCTTCCTTCGCCTTGAGCCCTGTGGAGGGGAATAAAATAGTTTTGGGGTGAGCTAGAAGCTCAGCGAGTAACCAGAAAAATCAGTAATCAAATCGGTTTCACAATAGTTCATTTCAATGATGTCATAAATCAAATGATAAGTCCAGAAACAATTTCAACATTTACAAAATATTAAATATGGAGTATCAATAATTCAAGAAACATGTACAATGGAAAGCGATAGTAACATTCGTGCAAAGGATACGTTCGTTCTCCTGTCATTTCATTGCATTTCATTATTTTCATTCGTGCATTCATTCACCCCGTCCCTGGCTTTTGGCCAGGCTCCACCAACCTACAAGGTAATACTCGAGTATACCGAAACGTTCACCCAAGTTCCTAGTCGCCCGACCGAGTCCGCTTCTGGCTCGAGACGACCGGTAACAAGGGGCAATGGCCAGTTCAGCCCAAAAGGCTTACATTCATGCGCAAGTAGCATTTAATCATTAACCATTGAAAATTTCACATATATTTAGGTCGAGTGCGATAAAGTACACACTCGCCTAGAAAACTCGTTTTAACAATCATTGAAAGCACTTAACACATTATCAATCAGCAATCAATAATAACAAGCCAATAAGTCAAGCACGCATGATATGCAAGAAAACAGTTCAAAAGTAACTTTGGAAACAGTTCAAAAGTAAATAATGCAAGAAACGGTTCATAAATACTTTGAGAAATAGTTTGAGGTCACTCACCTCCATGGCTCAGAAAGCATCCAGCATATAACATTGTCTTGCTCAAATCCAAGTCTTAGATCACAAACCCAATGCAAACAAGTCCCTTCAAAATTCGGACAGCACTTCCCCTGACTTCGTTAACTTTTCCAGCCATCATGGCTTCATTATATCCTCAGCCAGTCCCAAAGGTACACACACAACAACAAGTTCATCCAATAGCCATTCAGCAAGCTCCACGTAGTACGAGTACAAGTCAAGCTAGGGAAAAGTCCGGAAATGAAAGTTTAGCTCAAACCAGAAAAACAGTTTTGGACGTCACTTTGCGGTAATGGCACAAAGTGCGCTACGCTTATCGGATGAGGGTGTAAGACCCACCATCTCGAAGCTAAAAGACAGGGCTACAACAATGTAGAAGGCCACTCAGTCCAAATCCTAGCACAACTAGGTCAAAAATGCAGAAAACCAAGCCAGAACCGTAATTGCAGGTTTACAAATCACACAAAACTGTGATCAGTCCAATTCAGGCTATACAGGTCCAAATGCATTGATTCCAAAGGCATATGATAGCTAAGACATCAAGCTACATTTCATCAGAAGACACCAACATCCAAATCCAAAGCAATTCCAGTCAAAACAGACGATTACAATCGCAGTTCGCGCATTCTGATCACCCAGAACAGCAACAGTAAAAACGACATAACTCACTCTACACTACTCCAAATGCCCTGAAAGTTTACAGGCACCTCAACCACATCAATACCTACAACTTTCATGTTTTGAGCAAAAGCCAATTCGGCCTCTAAGCCTGAGATACAAAACCGGACAGAAAAGGGGGTTGAAGAACCCTAACTTTTCTCATTTCACTCCAAACCCAAAATTGGTTGCATTTATCACTAATTCACACCTACTAGAGTCTTTATAAGCCATTGCCAATCATCAAAAATAGCCACAACATCCCATTCATATTAAACCAGAAAATTCCTCAAAAATATAAAAACTTCACCAAATCACTTCAAATCAAGAAATAAATCACACATTCCATCACTCAAGCCACCATTAGGCACAAAATAAGCATCATTAGATATAAGAGGATGTTCAATCATCACTTACCTAGTAAACAAGAGAAGAGGAGTTGTAGACCACCTTAGCTCTTCCAAAAACTTCACCAAACTCACCACTAACACTAAATGGAAAGATTGTATGGAGTGGAAACTAGTTGGTGCGATTGATTTGGATGATTTGAGCTAGTGGAAAGCTTGAAGATTGAAGAAGTTTTCTTCCTTCTTGGCAAGAGAGAGGGCCGGCCACAAGGTGAAAGAAAATGGTGATTTTTTGTGAAATTTGTAGATATGTAACCAATTTTGGTCAAAAGTCAAAAAAAGTGAATAGTGTTCTTAAGTCAAAACCAATCACCAAGTGACACGTGGCACTTCATGAATGCATTCCTATCCTTTCTTTTCTCTCTCACATCAATCATTTCACACACTCTACTTATCTCTTAACACCCGATAAATTTTACACAGTATCCGGAATTTAACCTAATTGGCCGAATTTTTCCGAACTTTTCGCACTAGTGGGTCCCACGTCCATAATATATTCTTAATTTTCTAAAAACTCTCCAATACTAGAAAAATCATCTAAAAACTTTAATTACTCATAAAATCCACCAAGAAAATTTTCCTAGGCCAGAAAATGCAGAAAACATGCAATTAAAGGGGAAAACCCTAGGAAAATTATTAGGGCAATACGGGTTCTCACTTTCGGGCCGTCACAATCTCCCCTCCTTAAAAGAATGTCGTCCTCGACATTCCCTCTTGTACCAATCAAGTCGAGACATCCCGCAAGAATCACTGAAGCATTCCAAGTAAACACTAAGAGTCAAATCAAACCCACAGTCCGGCATCCTAAACTTCAAGCCTAGGATACACTACAGAGATCTGAAGCCTAAGCTCTGATACCAACTGTCACGGCCCCACCTCCCCCTGAGGCGAACCAGAGGGTTCGGCGGGCCGCTTGCCCAACTCTCGCCGGGACTCAGTCGTTCACTACAATCCTCAAATGAATTACAAAATATATATATCAAATATACATCAAAGGTTCCCAAACTTTACATATCAAAAGCGAAGCGTCCACGCTTCCACTGCGCCACTCTGATCCTTGGTCACAATGATTATACAGGAGGAAGTCCAAAACTAGTCTATTACACATCCAATCAATTCTAAACGTTCTAAACGTTCAATACAATCCCAATATGAATGATTACACAAAAGGAAATCCAAGTTCAATCCATACATGAAATAATCCATGAATAAACGCTACAAGCCCTTCCTTCGCCTTGAGCCCTGTGGAGGGGAATAAAATAGTTTTGGGGTGAGCTAGAAGCTCAGCGAGTAACCAGAAAAATCAGTAATCAAATCGGTTTCACAATAGTTCATTTCAATGATGTCACAAATCAAATGATAAGTCCAGAAACAATTTCAACATTTACAAAATATTAAATATGGAGTATCAATAATTCAAGAAACATGTACAATGGAAAGCGATAGTAACATTCGTGCAAAGGATACGTTCGTTCTCCTGTCATTTCATTGCATTTCATTATTTTCATTCGTGCATTCATTCACCCCGTCCCTGGCTTTTGGCCAGGCTCCACCAACCTACAAGGTAATACTCGAGTATACCGAAACGTTCACCCAAGTTCCTAGTCGCCCGACCGAGTCCGCTTCTGGCTCGAGACGACCGGTAACAAGGGGCAATGGCCAGTTCAGCCCAAAAGGCTTACATTCATGCGCAAGTAGCATTTAATCATTAACCATTGAAAATTTCACATATATTTAGGTCGAGTGCGATAAAGTACACACTCGCCTAGAAAACTCGTTTTAACAATCATTGAAAGCACTTAACACATTATCAATCAGCAATCAATAATAACAAGCCAATAAGTCAAGCACGCATGATATGCAAGAAAACAGTTCAAAAGTAACTTTGGAAACAGTTCAAAAGTAAATAATGCAAGAAACGGTTCATAAATACTTTGAGAAATAGTTTGAGGTCACTCACCTCCATGGTCAGAAAGCATCCAGCATATAACATTGTCTTGCTCAAATCCAAGTCTTAGATCACAAACCCAATGCAAACAAGTCCCTTCAAAATTCGGACAGCACTTCCCCTGACTTCGTTAACTTTTCCAGCCATCATGGCTTCATTATATCCTCAGCCAGTCCCAAAGGTACACACACAACAACAAGTTCATCCAATAGCCATTCAGCAAGCTCCACGTAGTACGAGTACAAGTCAAGCTAGGGAAAAGTCCGGAAATGAAAGTTTAGCTCAAACCAGAAAAACAGTTTTGGACGTCACTTTGCGGTAATGGCACAAAGTGCGCTACGCTTATCGGATGAGGGTGTAAGACCTACCATATCGAAGATAAAAGACAGGGCTACAACAATGTAGAAGGCCACTCAGTCCAAATCCTAGCACAACTAGGTCAAAAATGCAGAAAACCAAGCCAGAACCGTAATTGCAGGTTTACAAATCACACAAAACTGTAATCAGTCCAATTCAGGCTATACAGGTCCAAATGCATTGATTCCAAAGGCATATGATAGCTAAGACATCAAGCTACATTTCATCAGAAGACACCAACATCCAAATCCAAAGCAATTCCAGTCAAAACAGACGATTACAATCGCAGTTCGCGCATTCTGATCACCCAGAACAGCAACAGTAAAAATGACATAACTCACTCTACACTACTCCAAATGCCCTGAAAGTTTACAGGCACCTCAACCACATCAATACCTACAACTTTCATGTTTTGAGCAAAAACCAATTCGGCCTCTAATCCTGAGATACAAAACCGGACAGAAAAGGGGGTTGAAGAACCCTAACTTTTCTCATTTCACTCCAAACCCAAAATTGGTTGCATTTATCACTAATTCACACCTACTAGAGTCTTTATAAGCCATTGCCAATCATCAAAAATAGCCACAACATCCCATTCATATTAAACCAGAAAATTCCTCAAAAATATAAAAACTTCACCAAATCATTTCAAATCAAGAAATAAATCACACATTCCATCACTCAAGCCACCATTAGGCACAAAATAAGCATCATTAGATATAAGAGGATGTTCAATCATCACTTACCTAGTAAACAAGAGAAGAGGAGTTGTAGACCACCTTAGCTCTTCCAAAAACTTCACCAAACTCACCACTAACACTAAATGGAAAGATTGTATGGAGTGGAAACTAGTTGGTGCGATTGATTTGGATGATTTGAGCTAGTGGAAAGCTTGAAGATTGAAGAAGTTTTCTTCCTTCTTGGCAAGAGAGAGGGCCGGCCACAAGGTGAAAGAAAATGGTGATTTTTTGTGAAATTTGTAGATATGTAACCAATTTTGGTCAAAAGTCAAAAAAAGTGAATAGTGTTCTTAAGTCAAAACCAATCACCAAGTGACACGTGGCACTTCATGAATGCATTCCTATCCTTTCTTTTCTCTCTCACATCAATCATTTCACACACTCTACTTATCTCTTAACACCCGATAAATTTTACACAGTATCCGGAATTTAACCTAATTGGCCGAATTTTTCCGAACTTTTCGCACTAGTGGGTCCCACGTCCATAATATATTCTTAATTTTCTAAAAACTCTCCAATACTAGAAAAATCATCTAAAAACTTTAATTACTCATAAAATCCACCAAGAAAATTTTCCTAGGCCAGAAAATGCAGAAAACATGCAATTAAAGGGGAAAACCCTAGGAAAATTATTAGGGCAATACGGGTTCTCACTTTCGGGCCGTCACAATCTCCCCTCCTTAAAAGAATGTCATCCTCGACATTCCCTCTTGTACCAATCAAGTCGAGACATCCCGCAAGAATCACTGAAGCATTCCAAGTAAACACTAAGAGTCAAATCAAACCCACAGTCCGGCATCCTAAACTTCAAGCCTAGGATACACTACAGAGATCTGAAGCCTAAGCTCTGATACCAACTGTCACGGCCCCACCTCCCCCTGAGGCGAACCAGAGGGTTCGGCGGGCCGCTTGCCCAACTCTCGCCGGGACTCAGTCGTTCACTACAATCCTCAAATGAATTACAAAATATATATATCAAATATACATCAAAGGTTCACAAACTTTACATATCAAAAGCGAAGCGTCCACGCTTCCACTGCGCCACTCTGATCCTTGGTCACAATGATTATACAGGAGGAAGTCCAAAACTAGTCTATTACATATCCAATCAATTCTAAACGTTCTAAACGTTCAATACAATCCCAATATGAATGATTACACAAAAGGAAATCCAAGTTCAATCCATACATGAAATAATCCATGAATAAACGCTACAAGCCCTTCATTCGCCTTGAGCCCTGTGGAGGGGAATAAAATAGTTTTGGGGTGAGCTAGAAGCTCAGCGAGTAACCAGAAAAATCAGTAATCAAATCGGTTTCACAATAGTTCATTTCAATGATGTCACAAATCAAATGATAAGTCCAGAAACAATTTCAACATTTACAAAATATTAAATATGGAGTATCAATAATTCAAGAAACATGTACAATGGAAAGCGATAGTAACATTCGTGCAAAGGATACGTTCGTTCTCCTGTCATTTCATTGCATTTCATTATTTTCATTCGTGCATTCATTCACCCCGTCCCTGGCTTTTGGCCAGGCTCCACCAACCTACAAGGTAATACTCGAGTATACCGAAACGTTCACCCAAGTTCCTAGTCGCCCGACCGAATCCGCTTCTGGCTCGAGACGACCGGTAACAAGGGGCAATGGCCAGTTCAGCCCAAAAGGCTTACATTCATGCGCAAGTAGCATTTAATCATTAACCATTGAAAATTTCACATATATTTAGGTCGAGTGCGATAAAGTACACACTCGCCTAGAAAACTCGTTTTAACAATCATTGAAAGCACTTAACACATTATCAATCAGCAATCAATAATAACAAGCCAATAAGTCAAGCACGCATGATATGCAAGAAAACAGTTCAAAAGTAACTTTGGAAACAGTTCAAAAGTAAATAATGCAAGAAACGGTTCATAAATACTTTGAGAAATAGTTTGAGGTCACTCACCTCCATGGTTCAGAAAGCATCCAGCATATAACATTGTCTTGCTCAAATCCAAGTCTTAGATCACAAACCCAATGCAAACAAGTCCCTTCAAAATTCGGACAGCACTTCCCCTGACTTCGTTAACTTTTCCAGCCATCATGGCTTCATTATATCCTCAGCCAGTCCCAAAGGTACACACACAACAACAAGTTCATCCAATAGCCATTCAGCAAGCTCCACGTAGTACGAGTACAAGTCAAGCTAGGGAAAAGTCCGGAAATGAAAGTTTAGCTCAAACCAGAAAAACAGTTTTGGACGTCACTTTGCGGTAATGGCACAAAGTGCGCTACGCTTATCGGATGAGGGTGTAAGACCTACCATATCGAAGATAAAAGACAGGGCTACAACAATGTAGAAGGCCACTCAGTCCAAATCCTAGCACAACTAGGTCAAAAATGCAGAAAACCAAGCCAGAACCGTAATTGCAGGTTTACAAATCACACAAAACTGTAATCAGTCCAATTCAGGCTATACAGGTCCAAATGCATTGATTCCAAAGGCATATGATAGCTAAGACATCAAGCTACATTTCATCAGAAGACACCAACATCCAAATCAAAAGCAATTCCAGTCAAAACAGACGATTACAATCGCAGTTCGCGCATTCTGATCACCCAGAACAGCAACAGTAAAAATGACATAACTCACTCTACACTACTCCAAATGCCCTGAAATTTTACAGGCACCTCAACCACATCAATACCTACAACTTTCATGTTTTGAGCAAAAACCAATTCGGCCTCTAATCCTGAGATACAAAACCGGACAGAAAAGGGGGTTGAAGAACCCTAACTTTTCTCATTTCACTCCAAACCCAAAATTGGTTGCATTTATCACTAATTCACACCTACTAGAGTCTTTATAAGCCATTGCCAATCATCAAAAATAGCCACAACATCCCATTCATATTAAACCAGAAAATTCCTCAAAAATATAAAAACTTCACCAAATCATTTCAAATCAAGAAATAAATCACACATTCCATCACTCAAGCCACCATTAGGCACAAAATAAGCATCATTAGATATAAGAGGATGTTCAATCATCACTTACCTAGTAAACAAGAGAAGAGGAGTTGTAGACCACCTTAGCTCTTCCAAAAACTTCACCAAACTCACCACTAACACTAAATGGAAAGATTGTATGGAGTGGAAACTAGTTGGTGCGATTGATTTGGATGATTTGAGCTAGTGGAAAGCTTGAAGATTGAAGAAGTTTTCTTCCTTCTTGGCAAGAGAGAGGGCCGGCCACAAGGTGAAAGAAAATGGTGATTTTTTGTGAAATTTGTAGATATGTAACCAATTTTGGTCAAAAGTCAAAAAAAGTGAATAGTGTTCTTAAGTCAAAACCAATCACCAAGTGACACGTGGCACTTCATGAATGCATTCCTATCCTTTCTTTTCTCTCTCACATCAATCATTTCACACACTCTACTTATCTCTTAACACCCGATAAATTTTACACAGTATTCGGAATTTAACCTAATTGGCCGAATTTTTCCGAACTTTTCGCACTAGTGGGTCCCACGTCCATAATATATTCTTAATTTTCTAAAAACTCTCCAATACTAGAAAAATCATCTAAAAACTTTAATTACTCATAAAATCCACCAAGAAAATTTTCCTAGGCCAGAAAATGCAGAAAACATGCAATTAAAGGGGAAAACCCTAGGAAAATTATTAGGGCAATACGGGTTCTCACTTTCGGGGCGTCACATAATTTAATAGAAGAAACTCACTCAACTGAATAAATACTCCAAAGTGTTGCTCTAAACAACAAACTTGCAAACTTCATCAACAAGCACACAAGGTTAGCCACAAAAGAAAACTACTATTATAAAAGCATACACTACTAAAGAGCTCTCATAGATTATACTAACCAACACTTATGCAAAAACAACTCAAATTCATACTCATATCCTAACTCAAATTCACTCTATCATCTGCACTCTATCGATGACCAAGCAACTGCTGATCTAAATATTAATGCTAATAATAAGAGTAAAGAACCTTTTGACAAGAATGCAAAATCAGCCACTTACAAGAAAAGCAAAAAACATCTTGAGAACTAAGTGACAATGCAAGCACTTTTTAAAACTACTTTTGTCTGCCTGTATTATTACTTCATTGTTTAAACTCTTATTTTTTTCAATATATTAAGATTCACTGTGTTGCCTTAGTATGTTCAATGAATCATAATATGTTCTCTATACATAAGTTGAAAATAAACTACTCCTAGAGTAACATTGAAGATTAAATTAGCTTGTACAATTGATTGCTATAACTATCAGATGCATTAACTGCATCACTATCAATATAATATCCATCTGATTTTACTCTATATGATTTGAATACTAGATTTACTAAGGAAAAACAGATGCATCCAATTACAGAACATTCATTCATTTTCTATTTCAACAATAGCATTCATTATTACATATTCATACAATATTAACACACATTCTTAGTTGAATACAATTTCCTACTATACTGTCATTTAACCAAAAAGTAGTAGCTTTCATTGTCATAATAAATCTAATATTCATTATTGTGATAGCCCCACTTTCTCCAAAGGCGAATCAGAGGGGTCAGCGGGCCGCTTGCCCAACTCTCGTCAGAATTCACTACAATCCATAACAAGAATTACTTAAAATTTCTAAACTAATCAAAATAATATTCATTACAGCTCAAAATAACATTTACATACATCCAAAAGCTATTACATAGGTTCGCGTACAAAAGATTCATCATTCGGTGTCTATCTTAATTACAACCCAAAAATATATACACTACAGTAATTTCTACTAAAATAAAACTTAAAGTCTCTCAAAACATTTCAACAGTATTCTTGAGCACTCTCGGATCCAAATCCTATTAAGAAAAATAAAACGTGGGATGAGCTTACGCCCAGTAAGCATTCCAGCTAAACAGGCAAAATAAGATAATAACACAATTTAACATGTAAGCACGTTTTCCCAAATAATATAGGTTCAAGTAAATCGATACTCAACTTTAGAAACTGGTAGTAGAGCAATTACTTGTAATAGGAATCTTTCAATGTAAAATACTTGATAAAAACAATAACATTCATGCTTGCATTCAATCATTCGTTTAAGTAAATACAAGGATGAATAATAATTTAAACATTAAAAGGATACGGGGCTCACAGGGAGCAACATTCACCTTATAACTGCCAATAAACAATCCCCTACATTTTACCACCTTATAACCTCCAAACTCCCACCTTATGTCCTCCGAAAGATCAACAATCCCCTCATTTAACATTCACCTTATGCCCTCTGAAAGATCAACAATCCTCTCATTTAACATTAAACATTAAACATTGTACTCAAGGCCTTTCGGCAAAAGGTTTTGAGCTTTACACTTAACATTGGTAAGTTATAAACCCAAAATTGTCTAGCTGATCCGACCTCGGAAATGACGGGTGTCGGATAGGGTGCTAGCATAGGGTTAAACTCAGTTCAGCCGATGTGGTAAAGTACACATCGACCTATATTCTTGCACATTTATCATGCATTCATGCAATGTAAACATGCACTCATAGCAAATTAACAAGACAAGAAAATCACAACAGTCATTCACTTATTAGCATGTCATTCAAAGGAGAGCACTTAAACAAATAATAGTATTTTCTCTCAAGTCATGCATAAACAAATAACATGCATTGGAACACTCACCGACAAAGCAGAGTAAATCAAATGGTCCCACCAAGATTCTCCTCGTTTTCCACATCAAAACCTATATTCAAGCAAGTATGAAATTTTAAGATTCCAACTAGAGTAACTAAACAAAGGAATGAATGATCGAGAGAGCTACTAGAGCGACTCGACTTCGAAGCGACTAATGACTCAAAAGAAATTTCAAAAGGACATAAGTTTTAAAACCTACGTGAAGGTGCAAGTTCAAGGACATCACCAAGACATGTTAGGTTTATGATTCAAGCAAGGTGTGGCTTGAAAAGAATGTTTCTCTGATAAAAAACTAAGAGCAACAATATATACATGAAAAGGGTCCAATTGTTGGAAACTTCCAGTTTTTGACAGTGAAAGATAGCTACTTTTCACTCCCTTTTAGTAATCGGTTTACGACCAAATCGACGCACAACTCTACTATTATGTATTGACAAATAGTACAAGTGATTTCAAGTCCAACCTATCACGAATTGAAGGCGAAACAAGGCCAAAACAGCAGCCCTGTTCCACACCCGAAAATCAGGAAATTCAACTCAAAAGCCAATCAAAACTCAAGTTTTCTTCAAGTTAAATGCATGGTTTTCGATACAAATCAGTCCACAAGAGGTCTAGCACAAGTTTGAGCCAAACTTTCATCAAAACAAACCAAGAATTGAAGAGAAATAAACTCAAGAAAACTGGTCAGCATGCATACATTTGGAAACATAATTTCAGTCCACTTTGGCTTCTAGTTTCACCAATTAAACTTTCTTCAAATTGCTCTAACTCAACACATACATCAAGACTAATGAAGTACCAAGTTTCCCAAGCAAAAACTCACCAAGATACATCATAAAGTAAGCTAGAAAAATTGGAAATTGCAACAGCATAACAGGCGGCCAGCAAGCAACCAAAACAGAAAATTTCCACCTAGTTTTCTTAACTTTACTCCAACAAAACTACTACTCAAACACACATACATAACATCCACTTCTAGGTAAGGTTAAACCAAGTTCCTTGAGCACAAATCCCACCAAAACAACACAAAAATCCTCACAAAATTGAAGCTAAAAAATTCGGCCAGCCCAAGCATAAATTCCAACTTGTGATTGTTCAATTTTTACTTCATGTGTACCAAGTTAACTAAGCTTACTTTAACCATGATTCTCATGCTAACACAACCAAGAAAACCTAAAGAAATCATCACCTAATCCACCTAACCATACATCAAACACATAGAAGACATAAACATAAACCCATGATCCAAGCTTCAAAAACAAGAACCCAAGCCAAGCCATCAACAACCCAAGTATCTAGGTTATCTAAGCACCTTAATTACATGCATACCCTACTAATTTAAAGCATTAAAATTCATGATTTGAGGTTTACCTCAAACTCCTCAAGCTTTGCAAGTTGCACCAAGAACTCCAAGAATCACCTCTCAAGTAGCAAGCCAAGGTTGGGTAGAATATAGTTGAACTTCCTCTTGAATCTTGCACTAATTTTCCAAGAACTAGACTTAGGGTTTTTGTGAAGTTTTTCCTCTCAAGAGGTTTAGCCAAGAGCTCAAGACAAAAGGGCTAATGTTTTGTTAAATGGTAAAGTTTACTTAAGAAGCTAATTGTCCAAGTCAAAGTGTTGTAGGGTGATGACACTTGGCCAAATTTCTACCTAGCAAGTTTTTCCTAATTTCCTTCCAATCCTAGTAGTTTACTTAAGTTCTAACTTCACACCAAAACAATTAAATTTCCTAGGGTTTACTAGACATAACAAAAATTAATTCTCTCAACTTATTTTTACCAAAGTTAAATAAGGTAAATAAAATAAGGCCCCAAAAATGAATCATATCTCAAATGCTTAAAATAATTTAAATGCATATAAATGGATTAAAAATGAAAACATAAAACTTAAAATTCAAAGTTCTCATACTTATTCTTTATTAAGCACAATAGTTGAGGATTAGCAAAAAATCATGCAAGTTTAGACTTTAAGGTTTCTAGACTTCAATGTTACATTGAACAACCAATCAGAATTTCATTCAAAGATCTTTGCATAGTGATATGACTAAATTTTCTAATAGAAAGATTATTCTAACTAATATATCTTTAAACTTGCACCACAAGGAAACACAAATTGAAATTATGCTTTATCTACTTCCCTTTGTTTTGTGTAGTTATTTTTTTTCTCTATATATGTTAGTAGGATATTTCCTTCACTATCACAACTTTCAATCCCCATTTCGATCACAGAAGAGAAAAAAAATAGGTTTTTCTAGAATCACTATCTTTTCCAATATTATTTACAAATTACTTTCCTTTACTAACTACAGTTTTTCCCTTTCTATTAATTTGTAAGCAACTAGCAATGGCATATAGAAATCTTGAGTTAACTGATATCAACAGCAACACGATTAATTGGAGTACAATGTTTCAAGTGATAGAAGCTACTCATACCTTAGCATCCAATAGAAGAGCACATGAAAAAACTATTGAAGATTCATTCTTGTCAACTCATAAGTATACTTTTTAAACAAAAATACTACTTTCTTTTTACTACTTATATTATATATGGCACACATATAAAATCATTTGCAATGAACTTACAAAAAAAAAAATCTGTACGGCGAGTTAAGGCTCAAGCTATTGTCATTGTAAATGATATTCCACTTATTGAAGAAATGTTATTACCATTTAAAAATTATCACATCTCAAATGTTGCGCTCTGCTTTAACTATCAAGCATCTGTAACATACTAATATTCTTATTATTGGATTCTCGTCAACAACACTCACATTAAAGAAATTATTGAGCTTGAGGATGATACTATTCTAACTTACTTTCCATTAGACAATTTCATCCATATCTAACTCCATGCAGATACCAATAGATACATTAGTATCCTAATTATAACTAATCTGTTGAATTATAATTGCTCTTGTTATACCTACGAATTCATTTTACCATATTTCTGCTACAACAATCCTTGGAATTATCATCTTTGCTTTCCCAATTAGGTGCATTTAAGTGCAAGGACAGGCAATTCTAACAAGAGAATATGTTATAATTGTGACAGCCCCACCTTCCCCTAAGGCAACCAAAGGGTTGGCGGACCGCCTGCCTAACTCTCGTCGGGACTACGGATCCAAAACATACGTAAACCCTACCAAACGCTCAAAAGAACTTCGAGAAAATAAACATTAATAACCCAATTTAGCTAAACTAAATGATACAATAGAACTTTGATACAACGTTCCAACAAAAAATCGAAACAAAATGAAAGTGCAGCTGCCACGTCACAATCCGGCCGAGATCGGGCCGGATATCCGGCCGGATTCATGGCCGGATTGGAGGCAGTAGCTAATCTCAAATGGGATCAAATTTCCCTGTCAATCCGGCCGGCTATCTGGCCAAGAACTGGCTGGATTTGCGGCCGGATTCTCCTGCAGAAATTCCTGCCATAAATTTTCTTTCTTCTTTCAAATTCCGCCCTCGCCCGACCTTACCAACAGATTCAGATAACATTCAAATAACCATAAAGACATGCAGTACTCAAAAGATATACGTAGTATACACTTGCTCACATATATACATTGATGTCTTCAACAATTCTATGAAATACAAATCAAAAGTTTAAGCCTTATACAAAATACACTAAAGTTTACAGTTGCCGAGGAGCTTAACAAAATTATATACATCTACTAGCCCACCGCTCTCTTCCAAAATTCATGGTTTCAACATTTTGAATCCTGTAAGGAAAACAAAATGACGGGAACAGGGTGAGCTAAAAGCTCAATGAGGTACCAGAAATACACATAGTCAAATATACACACCAGATAAGGAAATAAACAAAGACTTCAAATAGAAAGGATACAGGTGATTCTCAAGAGCCAAATTCCCCTTTTTCTTTTCCAGAGCTTGATCAAATAGTAGTTGACACTCCGTCAACTTTTAAATAAAGGAACCAGTCCAATAGAGCACCACTTTAACGCCAATTCCGTCCACCAGACATACCCCTCACCGAGCCCGAACACCTCAACAGAAACAGAAGTGGTAATACTCGAGTATACCGGAAATCCAGAGTCTCCAATACCTAAAGATTTCCTAAAGATAGACTACCGTAGTTCGTTATCTAATCGACCAGACCCTTGCTGGCTTGACTAGAGTAACTAGCCACCGGTTTTGAGTTCAAAGGTCATAGAATGGTCGTTAGACTCAACCCTCCAAACGATATCAACAGATACAGATAACAGTTTATAGATAACAGATTCAGACTCATACAGTGTACAGGAACCAAAATGAATAGATGAGAGAAACGAGTGTGATCAAGTACACCCTCGTTTCATACAAAACATACAGAAGTCACAGATAAACTAGATAAGCAACAATTTAGGGGAGTAGTACACTCACCAGTTCAAGCAAGGATGCTTCAAAAGTTTTCAACCAAAGTAGGGCTCTAATCACCGAGAAACTCTAGAATAACCAAGGTAAACAATTATGGTTCCCATAACCACAAATCCAGTAAACGAAATGCCTAAATGAGGCTCGACTACAAGTCATATGCCTCTCCAAAAATGTGACTTTTGAGCAAAAAGATATCAGTTGGTCCTAAGGATACAAACAACCCCAAAACCCTTCATTTCTACCAAAATACAACTCTCAACTTAAAAGAACCAAACGGCCTAGAAGATTGGACAGCATTTCCCTTTAAATTCCTTTACTTTTCCATCCTACAATCAATACCAAAACTTATCTCAATTCAGCCACAATTTCAGATATAACTCACAAGCTATTTAACGCCCCTAATTAGGGTCTTAATACCCTTTACATATAGCCAATTGATAGCTCCAAAACCAACCACAATCAAGCCCCAAATTGAAACCCTAAAACTGAAAATTTCCCCACAAACTGAAATTTTCCGTAAACAATCACAACTAACACATAAAAACTTCATTTTACACAATATAAAGCTATCATTCCATGGCCTACCAATAATTATCATATGAGGGTAGAAAAATCACCAATAAATCTGGAATTTATCAAAACTCTCCCTTAAACCATGAAATCTCCCATAAAACAACATATTTAGCCACTACAAACCACTAATTTGACATTATCAAGAACAAAGAGGAAATTCCTAAGCAAAGTACCTTGACACCTCAAGAAAGATGATAGCTTAGGGTTTTCCCTTCACAAATCCCTCCACCAATACCTTGGAATCTCCTTAGCAAAAAATTTTATGGAGTGGTTTGAAATTTGGTTGGTTAAAATTCAAGATTCAAGCACAAATTGAAGTTGAGGAGTTGAAGATTTCTCTATTTTCTTCTCTCAAGAATCTCAGCCAAGAAGGAAGAAAATGGAGTAATTGTTGGTCAAAATTAGAGTTTTTGGTAAAGTAAGACACCTTGGTCAAAAGTCCAACTTCCACTAGTTACGTGACACGTGGCACTTTTTATGTTTAAACCTATCTTCTTGTCTCTCAATGGTAATCTATTTAGCTAACCTCTAATTATTTCATAACACCTAGTAAAATAATCCCTTTTATGCAAAACTTCACTTAATTGTCAAAATTTCATCGCACTAACCGTACTAGCGGGTCCCACGTCCTTAATACACTTCCAAATTAACACTAACTTATACTAGAAAAATATTTTTAAAAACTATATTCACTTATAAAATGTCTAGAAATTTAAGGTAGTAAAATAAAATAAAGAATGAAAAGAAATAGAATTAAATGATATAAAATAAGGAAATTTTACGGGTCCTCACAATAATCAATCAAGAGTGAATAAAATTACATTAATAACTTCAATGATCCACTCAAATTTCCTTTAACTCGCTACTAATTGTAATACTTTTATCAGAAAAAAAAAAGCAGTCATCCTTACTCTATACAATAACTTCCAAATAAATGAAAGCAGGCTCCTCACAACAAATGATGAACCATTAATCATCTTAGGTGTGAGGCTAAAAACTAGCACTAAAAATCTTAGGTGTAAGAATCTAAGTGATGTTTTCGGATGATTAAATAACATAAATTCTAATGAAACATCACATCCTAAACTACGACTTTCTATTCAGATCTCTCCTTTAAAACACAAGTCTCTTTTGTTGTTATGGTCAATCCTTGCATTCATGAAACAATGGAACTTTATCACTAGTATTCATTCAAGGCTATTTATCTTTTACATTAAACTGAAAAGCAAGAAACCTTCTTGTATTCCTAACTATTACATTCAATGACATAAACATTTAAATACCTACAAGTTTCACAACAATATTGCTGAACTAGTTCAAATTATTGATAACAAAACTTTTATCAATCCACAAGCCTAGCTTCCACCAGTTAGTAATAGTGCAGTAACAGAAACTCAGAATTCTACAACCTCTAACATTCGTAAGAATCTCATAATTTCAGTATAATGCATTCCTCACTATAAAAAAAATTACACTTATTATTCCTATGTTAATAAAGGAAAATAACCTGGATTAAAGGGATGATAGATGTTAACCATTCACAAACAAATTTTTAGTATTCAATGTGTCCTAACTACCATGAAACTAGTGACTTTGTAAAGACATGAAGAATAATATGTTAATCACGCCAAGTCAAAATTACTCTAATACCAAAGTAATCAAAAATAGCATTAGCTTCACCACTTTCCACTACCTACATTGATGAGAATTGAAAAATCAGGAAATTCAACTCAAAAGCCAATCAAAACTCAAGTTTTCTTCAAGTTAAATGCATGGTTTTCGATACAAATCAGTCCACAAGAGGTCTAGCACAAGTTTGAGCCAAACTTTCATCAAAACAAACCAAGAATTGAAGAGAAATAAACTCAAGAAAACTGGTCAGCATGCATACATTTGGAAACATAATTTCAGTCCACTTTGGCTTCTAGTTTCACCAATTAAACTTTCTTCAAATTGCTCTAACTCAACACATACATCAAGACTAATGAAGTACCAAGTTTCCCAAGCAAAAACTCACCAAGATACATCATAAAGTAAGCTAGAAAAATTGGAAATTGCAACAGCATAACAGGCGGCCAGCAAGCAACCAAAACAGAAAATTTCCACCTAGTTTTCTTAACTTTACTCCAACAAAACTACTACTCAAACACACATACATAACATCCACTTCTAGGTAAGGTTAAACCAAGTTCCTTGAGCACAAATCCCACCAAAACAACACAAAAATCCTCACAAAATTGAAGCTAAAAAATTCGGCCAGCCCAAGCATAAATTCCAACTTGTGATTGTTCAATTTTTACTTCATGTGTACCAAGTTAACTAAGCTTACTTTAACCATGATTCTCATGCTAACACAACCAAGAAAACCTAAAGAAATCATCACCTAATCCACCTAACCATACATCAAACACATAGAAGACATAAACATAAACCCATGATCCAAGCTTCAAAAACAAGAACCCAAGCCAAGCCATCAACAACCCAAGTATCTAGGTTATCTAAGCACCTTAATTACATGCATACCCTACTAATTTAAAGCATTAAAATTCATGATTTGAGGTTTACCTCAAACTCCTCAAGCTTTGCAAGTTGCACCAAGAACTCCAAGAATCACCTCTCAAGTAGCAAGCCAAGGTTGGGTAGAATATAGTTGAACTTCCTCTTGAATCTTGCACTAATTTTCCAAGAACTAGACTTAGGGTTTTTGTGAAGTTTTTCCTCTCAAGAGGTTTAGCCAAGAGCTCAAGACAAAAGGGCTAATGTTTTGTTAAATGGTAAAGTTTACTTAAGAAGCTAATTGTCCAAGTCAAAGTGTTGTAGGGTGATGACACTTGGCCAAATTTCTACCTAGCAAGTTTTTCCTAATTTCCTTCCAATCCTAGTAGTTTACTTAAGTTCTAACTTCACACCAAAACAATTAAATTTCCTAGGGTTTACTAGACATAACAAAAATTAATTCTCTCAACTTATTTTTACCAAAGTTAAATAAGGTAAATAAAATAAGGCCCCAAAAATGAATCATATCTCAAATGCTTAAAATAATTTAAATGCATATAAATGGATTAAAAATGAAAACATAAAACTTAAAATTCAAAGTTCTCATACTTATTCTTTATTAAGCACAATAGTTGAGGATTAGCAAAAAATCATGCAAGTTTAGACTTTAAGGTTTCTAGACTTCAATGTTACATTGAACAACCAATCAGAATTTCATTCAAAGATCTTTGCATAGTGATATGACTAAATTTTCTAATAGAAAGATTATTCTAACTAATATATCTTTAAACTTGCACCACAAGGAAACACAAATTGAAATTATGCTTTATCTACTTCCCTTTGTTTTGTGTAGTTATTTTTTTTCTCTATATATGTTAGTAGGATATTTCCTTCACTATCACAACTTTCAATCCCCATTTCGATCACAGAAGAGAAAAAAAATAGGTTTTTCTAGAATCACTATCTTTTCCAATATTATTTACAAATTACTTTCCTTTACTAACTACAGTTTTTCCCTTTCTATTAATTTGTAAGCAACTAGCAATGGCATATAGAAATCTTGAGTTAACTGATATCAACAGCAACACGATTAATTGGAGTACAATGTTTCAAGTGATAGAAGCTACTCATACCTTAGCATCCAATAGAAGAGCACATGAAAAAACTATTGAAGATTCATTCTTGTCAACTCATAAGTATACTTTTTAAACAAAAATACTACTTTCTTTTTACTACTTATATTATATATGGCACACATATAAAATCATTTGCAATGAACTTACAAAAAAAAAAATCTGTACGGCGAGTTAAGGCTCAAGCTATTGTCATTGTAAATGATATTCCACTTATTGAAGAAATGTTATTACCATTTAAAAATTATCACATCTCAAATGTTGCGCTCTGCTTTAACTATCAAGCATCTGTAACATACTAATATTCTTATTATTGGATTCTCGTCAACAACACTCACATTAAAGAAATTATTGAGCTTGAGGATGATACTATTCTAACTTACTTTCCATTAGACAATTTCATCCATATCTAACTCCATGCAGATACCAATAGATACATTAGTATCCTAATTATAACTAATCTGTTGAATTATAATTGCTCTTGTTATACCTACGAATTCATTTTACCATATTTCTGCTACAACAATCCTTGGAATTATCATCTTTGCTTTCCCAATTAGGTGCATTTAAGTGCAAGGACAGGCAATTCTAACAAGAGAATATGTTATAATTGTGACAGCCCCACCTTCCCCTAAGGCAACCAAAGGGTTGGCGGACCGCCTGCCTAACTCTCGTCGGGACTACGGATCCAAAACATACGTAAACCCTACCAAACGCTCAAAAGAACTTCGAGAAAATAAACATTAATAACCCAATTTAGCTAAACTAAATGATACAATAGAACTTTGATACAACGTTCCAACAAAAAATCGAAACAAAATGAAAGTGCAGCTGCCACGTCACAATCCGGCCGAGATCGGGCCGGATATCCGGCCGGATTCATGGCCGGATTGGAGGCAGTAGCTAATCTCAAATGGGATCAAATTTCCCTGTCAATCCGGCCGGCTATCTGGCCAAGAACTGGCTGGATTTGCGGCCGGATTCTCCTGCAGAAATTCCTGCCATAAATTTTCTTTCTTCTTTCAAATTCCGCCCTCGCCCGACCTTACCAACAGATTCAGATAACATTCAAATAACCATAAAGACATGCAGTACTCAAAAGATATACGTAGTATACACTTGCTCACATATATACATTGATGTCTTCAACAATTCTATGAAATACAAATCAAAAGTTTAAGCCTTATACAAAATACACTAAAGTTTACAGTTGCCGAGGAGCTTAACAAAATTATATACATCTACTAGCCCACCGCTCTCTTCCAAAATTCATGGTTTCAACATTTTGAATCCTGTAAGGAAAACAAAATGACGGGAACAGGGTGAGCTAAAAGCTCAATGAGGTACCAGAAATACACATAGTCAAATATACACACCAGATAAGGAAATAAACAAAGACTTCAAATAGAAAGGATACAGGTGATTCTCAAGAGCCAAATTCCCCTTTTTCTTTTCCAGAGCTTGATCAAATAGTAGTTGACACTCCGTCAACTTTTAAATAAAGGAACCAGTCCAATAGAGCACCACTTTAACGCCAATTCCGTCCACCAGACATACCCCTCACCGAGCCCGAACACCTCAACAGAAACAGAAGTGGTAATACTCGAGTATACCGGAAATCCAGAGTCTCCAATACCTAAAGATTTCCTAAAGATAGACTACCGTAGTTCGTTATCTAATCGACCAGACCCTTGCTGGCTTGACTAGAGTAACTAGCCACCGGTTTTGAGTTCAAAGGTCATAGAATGGTCGTTAGACTCAACCCTCCAAACGATATCAACAGATACAGATAACAGTTTATAGATAACAGATTCAGACTCATACAGTGTACAGGAACCAAAATGAATAGATGAGAGAAACGAGTGTGATCAAGTACACCCTCGTTTCATACAAAACATACAGAAGTCACAGATAAACTAGATAAGCAACAATTTAGGGGAGTAGTACACTCACCAGTTCAAGCAAGGATGCTTCAAAAGTTTTCAACCAAAGTAGGGCTCTAATCACCGAGAAACTCTAGAATAACCAAGGTAAACAATTATGGTTCCCATAACCACAAATCCAGTAAACGAAATGCCTAAATGAGGCTCGACTACAAGTCATATGCCTCTCCAAAAATGTGACTTTTGAGCAAAAAGATATCAGTTGGTCCTAAGGATACAAACAACCCCAAAACCCTTCATTTCTACCAAAATACAACTCTCAACTTAAAAGAACCAAACGGCCTAGAAGATTGGACAGCATTTCCCTTTAAATTCCTTTACTTTTCCATCCTACAATCAATACCAAAACTTATCTCAATTCAGCCACAATTTCAGATATAACTCACAAGCTATTTAACGCCCCTAATTAGGGTCTTAATACCCTTTACATATAGCCAATTGATAGCTCCAAAACCAACCACAATCAAGCCCCAAATTGAAACCCTAAAACTGAAAATTTCCCCACAAACTGAAATTTTCCGTAAACAATCACAACTAACACATAAAAACTTCATTTTACACAATATAAAGCTATCATTCCATGGCCTACCAATAATTATCATATGAGGGTAGAAAAATCACCAATAAATCTGGAATTTATCAAAACTCTCCCTTAAACCATGAAATCTCCCATAAAACAACATATTTAGCCACTACAAACCACTAATTTGACATTATCAAGAACAAAGAGGAAATTCCTAAGCAAAGTACCTTGACACCTCAAGAAAGATGATAGCTTAGGGTTTTCCCTTCACAAATCCCTCCACCAATACCTTGGAATCTCCTTAGCAAAAAATTTTATGGAGTGGTTTGAAATTTGGTTGGTTAAAATTCAAGATTCAAGCACAAATTGAAGTTGAGGAGTTGAAGATTTCTCTATTTTCTTCTCTCAAGAATCTCAGCCAAGAAGGAAGAAAATGGAGTAATTGTTGGTCAAAATTAGAGTTTTTGGTAAAGTAAGACACCTTGGTCAAAAGTCCAACTTCCACTAGTTACGTGACACGTGGCACTTTTTATGTTTAAACCTATCTTCTTGTCTCTCAATGGTAATCTATTTAGCTAACCTCTAATTATTTTATAACACCTAGTAAAATAACCCCTTTTATGCAAAACTTCACTTAATCGTCAAAATTTCATCGCACTAACCGTACTAGCGGGTCCCACATCCTTAATACACTTCCAAATTAACCCGAACTAACTTATACTAGAAAAATATTTTTAAAAACTATATTCACTTATAAAATGTCTAGAAATTTAAGGTAGTAAAATAAAATAAAGAATGAAAAGAAATAGAATTAAATGATATAAAATAAGGAAATTTTACGGGTCCTCACAATAATCAATCAAGAGTGAATAAAATTACATTAATAACTTCAATGATCCACTCAAATTTCCTTTAACTCGCTACTAATTGTAATACTTTTATCAGAAAAAAAAAAGCAGTCATCCTTACTCTATACAATAACTTCCAAATAAATGAAAGCAGGCTCCTCACAACAAATGATGAACCATTAATCATCTTAGGTGTGAGGCTAAAAACTAGCACTAAAAATCTTAGGTGTAAGAATCTAAGTGATGTTTTCGGATGATTAAATAACATAAATTCTAATGAAACATCACATCCTAAACTACGACTTTCTATTCAGATCTCTCCTTTAAAACACAAGTCTCTTTTGTTGTTATGGTCAATCCTTGCATTCATGAAACAATGGAACTTTATCACTAGTATTCATTCAAGGCTATTTATCTTTTACATTAAACTGAAAAGCAAGAAACCTTCTTGTATTCCTAACTATTACATTCAACGACATAAACATTTAAATACCTACAAGTTTCACAACAATATTGCTGAACTAGTTCAAATTATTGATAACAAAACTTTTATCAATCCACAAGCCTAGCTTCCACCAGCTAGTAATAGTGCAGTAACAGAAACTCAGAATTCTACAACCTCTAACATTCGTAAGAATCTCATAATTTCAGTATAATGCATTCCTCACTATAAAAAAAATTACACTTAGTATTCCTATGTTAATAAAGGAAAATAACCTGGATTAAAGGGATGATAGATGTTAACCATTCACAAACAAATTTTTAGTATTCAATGTGTCCTAACTACCATGAAACTAGTGACTTTGTAAAGACATGAAGAATAATATGTTAATCACGCCAAGTCAAAATTACTCTAATACCAAAGTAATCAAAAATAGCATTAGCTTCACCACTTTCCACTACCTACATTGATGAGAATTGAAATATTAGCATAAATTTGCAGAGCAAGCATTGTTAAAAAGATAACTAATGCTACCGGTACTACAAATGCCATAACTTTGGGGCATGAGACAGAAAATTTAATGTCCATGACTTCTACACAACTCCAACAAATTGAGAATCAAGTATAAGGTTATTACACAAATACAATTCATTTTTTATAATCTTCAGTTTTTCATATATATATATATATATCCACGATTATTAAACAAGCTATGTAGCTATTGCATCACATAACACAGACTCTCCAAGGCAGAATCAAATTATGTTATGTCAAGAAGATCACTTCACACATGAAAGCAATGAAGGGAACAACTCGTATTATAATTATAGGCTACTTCTTGGAAGAAGCAATAGCTATCCTACACCTTCAAAATGTTCCTCTTTCAATTTAAGAGAATTTTCTTCATCATCAATTATCAAAGCTAGCTACAAGCTTAGTTTTATACATTTACTGTCATATTTTCCTTTATCTGACTTATCTTTAGAGCTTAAACATTTGATTGAAAATGCATAACTACCAGGAAGATTTAGGCATCTAATTAAAGATGCATATGTTGAAGACAAATAAACTATCTGATTAAAGATACATATGTACAAAATCAATGCCTTCTTAATCTAATACATATATTAAGCCAATTATTAGTATATTATATCTAAATAGCTTCATAGTTAATTCCCTAGCACAAATTGCAGACAAAAGTGTAATCTCTTGACATCACCTAAAAATGTTATGTGCATAAAATTCCCATTTGAACCTTTTTTATTATAACTTCCTCTTTTAACATACGAAGTTAGCATTTGGCCTTCATTACATACTTGGACTATATCTACAAATTTCAATCTTTGAATTAATCTATCATTGATTCACAAATTAAAAAAAAAAAAAGATAAAGCCCATAACTTTGTCATTTCAACTGTTAAATTTTTCACTTTTTACATACTCAATAATCAAAATTTGTTATACTTTGAAAAATCTTTTTTCTCATACAACAATATTAAATATATTTAAACTACTATGTATTTTTTTTTTCGGCTAACCTCTATACAGGGGTGGGCGCCACTCCAAGTTTTATTCAGAATTCCAACAACGTAATGGCTGTAGGTAGCTTATGTCAAGCATACATAAGGCATTTGTGTCTTATCTAGGCGGGCTAGGCCCTTTATAGCATTTGGAAGTTGAGAATGAGAGAATCTCTGGCAGACCTGCGTGGAGCTTGCTAGCTTTGCAAGGGCGTCGGCAACTGCATTTGCTTCCCTATAGGCGTGAGTAAAAGTAACCTGCCGACCCAGAGCTCAAGCCTTGACGTGCGCGACAGTAGACCATAGCTTCCAAGGAACACTTCCATTGCCGATCACCATGTTCAACAAGGCTTGAGAATCCATTTCAACCTGCAATTCATGAAAGCCTACTGTAATTTGCATACCCTCCAATAATGCCAAGGCCTCCGCTCCATATTTGTCCTTGACCCCAAGAATAAGGAGAAACTACTTTGGACATTACCATCTGAGTCCCGAAGTACCCCTCTAGCTCCCAAGGGCCCAGGATTTCCCAAGGATGACCCATCAATGTTTAGCTTGACATTCCCGCTCGGTGGCATGGCCCATGTGATCCATCGCAGGGGCCTCCACTTCCTCCGTGTCACGCTAAGCAATAATCCTGACTGCAACAACTCCCCGTCATCATGTGTCACCTGGACGAAAGGCCAGGCTTGAGATATGTTGAGTAGCAAATTCTGGACGTTCCGACAGACCTGGGATGGTGTCACATTAACAGCCTCGTATATTGCCTCGTTCCTAGCCTTCCACAGGCCCCAGCATATGACCAATGGTAACAGCCCACACACCCCTCCCCAGGCGGTACTTGGGGACCTATGAAGCCACCATTGCTGCAAACGGCATCTGATGGTATTGGGAGTTGTAATGGGCATCAAAAGGGCCCTCGAGAAAAAATTCCACACCGCGATAGCAAGAGGGCAGTCGGAGAAGACGTGATCTTGAGACTCCCTATTAGGGCAGAACTGACATTTGGAAGGGAGTTGGAAGCCAAACCTACTCAAAGCTTCAGGGAAGGGCAAGTAGTTGTTAAGCAGCTTCCACATAAAAATGGATATTTTGCATGGAAGCCGGCTGTTCCAAATACATCCCCGCGAGCCGAGGCACGCCCGCTTAGGCCGCAATGCATCCCATGCGGAGGAAATGGTAAAGTCCCCGGAGGGGGTAAGGACCCAAGCCCGCCGAACTGTGCCCTCGAGATCAATAGCCTGTGTGAATTGGTCCACCGTGTCTCGGACGGCCCGCATTCGTCTCCAAACTCTGGAAGCCGCATGTCGCGTCTCATCAACCATGCCATATCGGGACCTCATAAACCTGGCCCACAAAGATATGGAAGTGCAATATCACCACCATAATTTACAACTAAAAGCCCCCTGCATGTCCTCAAAGCCCCGTATCCCTAGCCCATCCTCAAATATGGGGTAGCACAAGTTTTTCCAGGAGCACCAATGATGTTTCGAACCGAAATCTGATTGACCCCAGAGAAACTTCGCCATTACGCGTTCAAGGCTTTTGAGTACCTGTTTGGGAGGATCCATGACCGCTAGCACGTGTAAGGATATAGCAGACAAGACATGCTTGATGAGAATCAAGCGTCCCCCCTGGGAGAGAAGCTTCTTCTGCCAACCCGCCAGCTTTGCAACGAATTTCTCAATCAGAAAATGGAAGAACTCCTTCTTTCGATGACCAGCATAGAAGTTGCACCCCAGATAAGGGAAAGGAAAGGAGCCATGTCTGAAACCGGTCAGGTGTTGGATTTGGCGAATTTGACCAGCACCACACCATCGTGACATTAGAAAGAAACTTTTTTGCTTGTTAATCCTTTGCCCCGCTCCAGTTTGATAGAGCATTAAGAACCGGATCAGGTTGCCCACTGATCTCCTATCCCCCCGAGCAAAGATCACAATATCATCCGCAAACGCCAAATGTGTGACGCGAACACAACCTCTTGGCATTGCATAATGGGCTACACTGCCATCCACAACCCGCGCATTTAGCCCCTACTAAGAGCTTCAGATGCCAGAATGAAGAGAATCGGGGATAAAGGATCCCCTTGCTTAATCTCGCACGATGCCTGGTAAAAATCCCTGGATCTGCCATTCACCAAAACAGAAAACCAACTTTGGGAAAGGTTATTCAAAACAAGCAAAATAAATCTATAGTCAAAACCAAATTTTTGGAGTAGCCGCCTCAGGAACCACTATGACACTCTGTCAAAAGCCTTCATCATGTCAAGTTTGAAGATACAGTTGTGACCTCGGACCTTTCTATTGATGGACGCCACCATTTCCTGAGCCAAGAGGACGTTTTCGGCTATATCCCGGCCTGGGCAAAAGGCAGATTGCTCCTGAGATATAATGCCAGGGAGAATAGCCCGCAGTCTGTTAGCTAATACCTTCGTGAAAATTTTATTAACGAATGTGCATAAGCTAATGGGTCGGAAATCTGCAAACATAGATGGGTTTGGCTTCTTTGGAATCAAAACAATCAGTGTACTGGTGATGCCTTTCGGGATTGAGGTCTCCACCATAAAATCTCTGGCCGCTGCCAAAACATCAACTGCCACAATATCCCAAAGTGCCTGTGTAACCGTCCGGACCCGGAGTGCTGTCCTTGTCAAGGTCAAAAACCACCCCTTTTACCTCCTCCATGGTTACTTCCCTTTGCAAATCCAAATTCTGGTCCACTGAGACAAGCTCCGGGATGTGGACTAGTTCATCCACATCCCTAACCTGTTCCGCCGTCAGTAACCGCTGGAAAAAATTTACCGCCTCTTGTGCAATTTGTTCCTCATCTTCAAGCCACGTCCCCCCCCCCTCATCCTTAATGCGGTGAATTGCAAGATTTGTTCTTTTCTCTGCGCTGAATTTGTGAGGACTCGAAAATTTTCTTATTTTTATAGAATATTACCGGGTTATTTAAATAATTATTCACTCATTTTCTCTGAATTATTTATTTCGACCATTTTAAATCCATTTAGATGGAACAACGTCTCTTTTATGTTTTTAAAGCGTTTTGTTGGAAAATTTATTTTTCAAAAATTCGTTTAGTTTGGAACAACGAGTGCACGTCTTTCGAGGCTATACTTGAATCGGGAGTGTATTAATATTGGAGAATTAAGAATGATTAATAGTAGATTAAGAAAAGTTAGAAATTAATACTCGACTCATGTAAGAACTCGCAAATTTACCTATTTTAAACTCCTGTTACGAGCTTATTTAATTATTTATTTGGCCAATGGCCCCGAATATTATTTTCTATCCTTATTAGACCTAAATAAATGGAATTATAGCTTCATTATATTTTTAAAGTGTTTCGTTTCAAAAATTATTTTCTTGGAAGCTTGTTTAGCGAAAAAATGAAAACGCGTTAGGAAATTTTATCCGATTGAGAGTACAATAGGCTTGGAATATTCAAGACTTGTACAATGGTCCTAAAATAGGTAATTTTATGTTTAAGTACTCAAGTGATAGTTAGTAGTACAATCGTTATAAGAATTTCTCGAAGGTTTCGCGTTATAGCATTCAAATTGGCGATACGCGTTTTCATACGCGCGATTTTAATTAAGGGACTTTAGACCCTTATTTCGGGACAATTAAGAGTGAATATTATCTACATGAATATAAGTGCATTAGAGGTTTAGTGCACTAGTGCAACAAACACGAGAGAAAATCGAGTCCAAACGCATCCTAATTGCACTATTTTCAAGTTGACTTTGAGATGGATTTTGCACCACACAATGAATCTTCCTTAGGAAGCCACAATTGAACCAACACTTTCTCTCTCCTCACTTCATTTGGCCGTGCAACAAGAAGGGAGAAGAACTCTCCATTGTTCTTCATTTTTCATCTTCAATCCATGCACCAAATTTCATCCAAATCACACCAAACTTGGAGATCACTTAGCAAACCACTTGGAGATTATATCTAGCTAACAAAGAGGGGAGCTTTCACGGTTTCTTGGAGCTTCAAGAGGGCCAAAAATTTCTGATCTTCCACACCAAAGGAGTAGGTAATGATCAATCCATGGATTCTTATCTTTTGGAGGTTATATAGCAAGATTAAGCTCATGCATGCACTTAGTTAGTTGTTTACGGTGTAAGATGAAATGGGTGGGCTCTATGAACTCCCACCTTTGTGATGAGGACTGATTTTGGGTTGATGATATTTATAATGTTGGATTAGTGTTTAAAATGTTGGATTATTGGTGCATAATTAGTGGAAACTTCAAGGAGAGCAAAAGGCCAAATCTGACCATTTTGCCCCTGACTTGTTCGGCCACTTTAATGCAATATTTTGAGGTTGTAATGGCTTGATTGTGTTGTTTACATGTTATATTAGTTGTGTAAAAATTTTCATTGAAAAATATTGAGGTTTGGTTGGTCAAATGAATTTTTCTCCTAGAGCTAGCAATCTGGAAAACTGTCCCGTAATGCACTGACCAGCGGTAGCAGTTCGACCATAACTTTGTCCTCCGACGTCAAAATCGAGTAACGTTGGTGGAATTTGAAACTAGACATCCATACCTTTCCAACGGTATAAAATGCACATTCTGATTCCATGTGTAGGAGCCGAACCATTTGTTTTAAGATAGCTGTCCTGTTTCTCTGTTCTGCTGGAATGATTGTAGAGGCAGCAACTTGAGGCTCAATTTCGAGCTGGTTGTTTGCCAAATTTCAGAACATTTTCTTCTGTGAATTTTTAGCCCTATGAATGTATTTTCCAACGCCATAAACTATGCTCAATTCCGAGTTAAGTCGACTGAGTTGTGATCAAAACAAGAACACTGCTCTGTTTTGGAAAAACCTAGTTTTGGACAGATTTGAGATGAGACTTGTTGTGGTCTTACTAAATGAAATTCTTGGTGTTAAACACCTACTAAATGTACCATGAATGTTCCTTAGACTTTCCTTTCACATATGAACCATGATTGGAGGATTTTCTTAGCCAAACGATTGGATTTGGAAAGAAAAGGAATAAAGGCAGATTGCCTTAAGAATTTTTCCAAACTTTAGGTGGTTCGTTAACTACCTTTCCGAAGGTATTTTTCTATGAAAAATGATAGAGAGATACCCTTCATATAAGAGTAAAATAATGCCAATTTTGGTACCAATCCAAGTTTGTTTCGATACCTAACTAAACTTCCAATGTTGGAAGTTCAAATCTGGAAATTCTTCTCCAGTCTTGAATTTTCCCCAACTTTGAGCTACTATATCTCGGTGCTCGAAACTCCGATTCTCGATCCGCTTGTTCTGTCCTAAACCTTACTTGCACCTCTAATTGAGATATAAATTTCAAGGGGCTGGTTTGCAACAAGTGAATTCTGCCGAATTTCCAAAGTTAGCGAGAAACCAACCCTAGTTCAATCTTGAACATTCTGAACCAGTGATTTCAAGCTCATCTTTGAGTACTTTCCACTTAGATTCGTGGAAAAGTGTCTTCTAAGAACTCTTAGTACTTTCCAAGAGGTTTCCAACGGTATAACGTTTTCCAATTTTAGACTTGTATTGAGTAAGATACGATTTTTCAAAGATCCATATCAAAACTGAAATTTTCCAACTTTGAAGGAAATAGAGTTTTCCAAGAACTCTTTATTCTTTCGACATTATGCAAACGTTCTAACCTCGATTTCCAAGATAAAAACCCAAATTCTCCTGTACTTTATGAAACTCCACTCGAACATCGATTTACAAGTAATTCAGGTTCCTTTTCACAAAATTCCCTAGATTATAATAGTGCCCGAATTATTTATCGATAGTCGGGTTGTGTGAATAATAATTCACTATTATTTGCTCAGGCGCACACGAGGACCTTCAAGAGGATTCCACGGTGGACGCTTGAACTTTCCTTGACCTTACTTGCACTTAATACTTGGTGAGTGTCAAGTGTATGTAAACTTGTTACATGCTTAACTATTATTAATGATTGGAAATCTTGAAAGTGGAGTCGAGTGTGTACTTTACCACACTCGTTCTCATTAGAAATGAAATTTTAAGGATTGAAATGCATTGAATGAAATGAATGATTGAAATGTATTGAATGAATGATTGAAACTTATTGAATGAATGAATGAAATGTAATAGTATGCTATAGCTGCATACGTCGTTGGAGTGAATCTCCTCGACACACAAATGCACATGGGGACGCCCAGATCTCATTGGCCGACCTTGGACTCGAGCCGGCATGGGCTTGGTCGGGAACCTTGGCGAGCCATGAGATATATAAGTTTGACCTAATGAGAGGTCTTGCTTGGCATACTCGAGTAGTATCGCCACAAACAAATGACAGGCGGGCCCGATACAGGGGTATGTAAGGTGAAAGGGGACAGGTTAAGTGGAGTTCTACGGACTAAACCTACCCGATTGACGGAGTGTCAATTCGTGGAGGTTATTGAATGTGCAAGTGGAATATAGCTCCTGAGAGCTCCAGTATCCTTGAATTATTTCTGGTTATTTTTCCAGTAAATTGTTAATTGTTAAAATATGATTGCTTGACTTGTAAATTGGGATTGTTATTTGAGCAATGTGCTTGCCTGTGCGTTCTTGGCCTCACGAGCGTTTTGCTCACCCTGTAAATTTGTTTTCCTTAATAGGACTGGATTCGGAGATATATTGGAGAAACCCTCCTGATGTACTTTTGTTTAGGGTTTCTATCATATTTTGACTATGCCTCTTGGTTTTGGGTTGTGCTTTTGTAATTGGAATGTAGTATTTGGGCATAAGGTATATTTGGGTTTAAAGTTGTATTTTGAACACCCGATGTACGGGTTGGATAATGGATGACCATGGTTAAACCTGAACGCTTCCGCATTATTGTATTTATGTTATTGTACTTGTGAAGTTAGTTTGGTAATAAACTTGAATGTTTTGCGTGAGTCCTGGCGAGAGTTGGGCAGGCGTCCCGCAGATACCCTTTGATTCGCCTTAGGGAGAAGTGGGGGCGTCACAGAATTTGTCCTTAAACTACTATGTATATTAATATATATAGTTTTTTTTTAGTATAGTATCATGTACACAACCTCAACCAACATTAAAAAGAAAAAAAAAACCTTTGTGTTCATCCTGTAGCATTCAATGTGCTTTCTGTACTATAAAAAGTAGATGAATGCTTCTAACTTTCAATGTTCCAAATGTTCCAACCCTTGCAAAAAACTTTCTATTTTCTCCTTTAACAAAAGGCTATAACCTTTATTATCTTTTAAACTTTATTATCTAACTATTGTAATCTATGCTATCTTTCAAACTATACCATGTACTATGTTTCATAAATCTAACTGTCATATTATATTTGCATATAATATTTCAGTACCTTAGTTATGTACATTACATTAAATAGTTATAAATTATATTAATAAGTCTAACCACTTATAACATCAAAATATGAAAAATAACTAATTCATAACTAATTCTACAAAAAATTAAAACAATCTTAAGATATAAACTAATATACAATGAACTAATAAACTGAGCATATTGTTAAAAAAACAAAGGAAAATGATTTAGTCATTAATTTAACAATTTAAGAATTTGCATGTTACCTTACTTATTTTAGTAGACAAATGCTTTGGTCATATAAACTTGTTTTTTGTAAAAAGTTTAGATCGATCTTATTGATAGATGGAGCAAATTTATAGGTACAATAGATATAGAAATAATGATATCCTTTTCTTCTTCCTAACATCAATGGTGCATTATCAAATTATGATTTCTCTGTTTGCCTATTTTTTGAACAAGAAGTTTTTCATATACAATATTATAATAATATACAAACAAAAACAATTCTAAAAATACCATATCCATACAATATATCGAAAAAAACTCAAAATATATTAAAAAATAAAATATACATCATTTTCTTCTTCCATCTATCACCACCATCACCCCCTCCCTCCTCCTCTCTCTTATCCCTCCCCCTTCCTCCTACTTCTTCCTCCTCTTCCTCTCCTTCTCCTTCCTCCTTCCTCCTCCCTTTCCCCTTCTCCTCCCCCTTCCTATCACAACCCCACCCCTCCCCCCTCCCCAAGCTATCCTTGACCAGATCTAGAAGGAGAGAAGGGGGAGGGACAGGGTTGTGGCAGGAAGGGGGAGGAAAAAGAGAAGGAAGGAGGATAAAGAGGGAGAAAGAAAGAGAAGGAGGGGAGGAAAAAGGGAAGGGAGCAAGGAGTCGGAGAAAGAGAGAGGAGGAAGGAGAAAGAAGGGAGAAGGAAGAAGAGGGAGGGGGTGGTAGCAGTGGTGAGTGGTAGTGTTAATTTTTAAAAAATAACTAAAAAATTTTTAAACTTCAAAAATATCCTAAAATATACCCAAAAACACCTTTAAAAATACCACCAAAAATTTCTACAGTAAAAGTTTTTCATATACATTGTTACACTAAAATATTTTAAAAACACTCTAAAAAATATTTAATCCAAACGGAGACAGATATTTGCTGAGAATGGAATAGAGAAGTGTTACTTCTGAGATACAAAATGGCGTTAAAATCGTATTGAGTTGAAGGTAGATTGCCCTTCTAATTCTTGACTTTCATTGAACTCCCATTTACAAAACTTATGCACTTACTCTTTTGACTATAGATTTAAACATTACTATTCCAAACTTTTTATTATCTTAGTAAAATTATTTTACAATGTTGTTCTATTTCCTTTCAGCGTGCAATTGGGGTAATATCCATCACTTGGGGCAACTAATGAGGGTCGTGCTTCCGCTTGACTCATTCAACTAGTTCATGAAATCTTTTTGAACATTAATGATATCAAATCTATTTAAAGTTGGATTAAGTTAGTCATTTGTAACATTTTGTAATAGATAATTGTCTCAACCTAATTGCAAAGAACATAGTCAATGAAGCAATAAATAAGTACATTTAACTCATCTATAACATTTACAACTCTTAAAATTATATTTGCAAATAAAAGATACTTCATTAAAAATTCATCAGCTTTGATCATTATGCAACTGCCTTAACTATTTTTTAGCGCCATATTGCTCTATTTAATTATCAATGCAACACATCTTTAACCTTTATAATTTTTAGCACTAAGATTCTACAATTATACTTATAGCAAGTGGCCATTGGATTACAATGTATGCTAAAAATATGTAATTAACATAATTGAAAGAAAAATAAAATAAAATCCAAAATCTTTCTGGTTGATAAGTAATACCAATGCCTAATCTAATAACAAAACTAAAAGGGAAGAAAAAGAAAACCATTCTATTAGTTGTAACAAATCTTCTCTAATACTAAATATTCTATCAACTTTAGTCTTTCTCTCCTTGGACATATTTATGAGATTTTCGCTTTCAGGTTATATCTCTAGTTTCATTCCATCAGTGTTATTGAGTGAAAGACTCCATAACAATGTATCATGTCTAATGAAATCTAAAGTTCCTTCCAGGAAACCATTAAAGTTTAGGCCACGAAATAAAAGCCAACTATCAATGTGAAATAATTCATTTCATTTTGGCCTGCACATACAACCTTCTGCTACCAAAATCTTATATTTTTACTCCTCGTCTAAGTGCTACACTTTTCTAGTTCAAACATAAATTGTTTCCTCTTACATTTGTAGTTTTAACCAATTTCATTGAAAAAAATTTGATCATAAATAAAGTATGACACCCACACCTCTCCCTAGGGTGAACCCTAAGATATCAGCGGGACGCCTACCCAACTCTCGTCCGGACTCACGCACTCGTTCAAGCCTAATAAAGAGTCACAAAACAACCACCGACTTCATCAAAAAATATTTCAAATATACAAGCCACAACTTCTAAGTTAAAAGCTACGATTACAATCCACCAACCAATAATAACAAAATTACACTTAAAAAGCCATCAAAAGTTCATACAAAAGGTATACTAGCATCCACCAAGTTGCTAGTCTAGAACCTCCAATCCACCTCCAAAACCTGTTAAAGAAAACAAATTTAAAAGGATAAGCGAACACTCAGTGAGGTCAAGAAAATAAATAGGCAAGCAAGTAACACCAATCAATCAAATAACATGCTTTAAATAACTTTTAAAAATAACATTTCATTTAAGTGTACAAGTTGAAAATAACACACATAGAAGAATACGGGAGCTCTTAGGAGTTATTTCCACTTCTAGACCCATTCAAACCATTTGGGGTTGACCCTCCGTCAACTCATGTAGTAATGGGACCGTAGCGCTCCACTTACTACCTCCAACTAACATAGCACCCATTCGGATCCGTAAGCAAATATTCATGTGAAGGCGATACTATTCGAGTATGTTTAACGAGATCTCAAAAGATCAACCTATATCATTTCCCAAGGTTCACCAAGCTTCTCGACCAATCTCTTGCCGGCTCGAATCATAAGATTAGCCAATGGGTTGGGGCATCCCCGCAAGCACGATTGGTCGATGAGACAACGCTCCAATCGATTTAAAATCATTCATAGCACTGAGTTGAGATGAGCGGTACCTCTCATCCAAATAGGGCGTGATACTTCTAGCCGCTCAGTACTCACGAGTTAAAACATTTCAAGTACAAGTGCAAGTCATGTATTCATTTAACAAGTATCATTCAATTACAAGAAAGAGAGGACGAGGGCGATAAAGTACACTCTCGTCTCGGCAAGTTCACGTATCATATAACACTTGTACAAATATCAATTCAATCACATTAGCATTAAACATGCACTTGACACTCACCGAAAGTCAAAGTGAACAAGAGAAAAGCGAGAAGTCAGACCAGCTCTTCAGCGTCCTCGTGACCACCTGAGACATGCACATTCACGATTACCTAGATACTCGACCAAGATTAAGAAGAAAAATATTTTCTCGCTATATACTCTCAAGGTCACAAGTTCGAGTCAAATTAAAAGAGTTTTTCTCGCTAAATCATTGAAATAATGCTCAAAGAAATTCAAAGGTCGTTTTTTATTCAAGTCGTGGTACGTATATTCAATTCCAAAAGAAAGTACCATTTTCACTTTCGGCATAAAAATAGAGAAAAAGGTAGATAGTTTTCATCTCCTAAAATTATAATCTCATGTCCCAAAAGTTAATATATAAAGAACATTCATATTTTCCAAACTAATGGATTTAAAATCCATCCAAAACTCCACTCATTTTCATAGCAAATGTCAAAAATAAAGGTTCCAAAAATTCAAGTATAAACAAGTGAAATTCTCTAAGGATTATTCTAGTTAAAACGCTCCCTTTTAAAAGTTCAAACTCATGAAAATCGAGAGCATAAAACTAAGGGTTGAAGTTCATTTTTCAAATATGAAAAGAGGTGCCATCAACCAAGGATGTTGAACAACCAAGAAAACGCATTAAGAGAAGTTTAATCCTTTGAAACCAAGATTCAAAACTAAGGTTTAACGTTCTAAAGAAACCTTGTGTCCAACCATGAAATTAGTACTAAAACGGACCAACAATCTCAAAGGAAGGTTAAGAGTGCTTAAGAGAGTACTTTGTTTAAAATCAGAAAATTTCCAGTTTAGTGTGACACTAATTGGAAAAATCGTATCTCGAGTTCCGGAAGTCCAAAAATTGGAAACTTTATACCGTTGGAAACTAGACTCAAAGCATTAAAACTCTCTAGAAGACACTTTTCTTAGACTCCAATCTGAAATTATTCAAATTTTAGGCCAAAAATCACTGTTCTAGACAGGACAGAGCAAAACAGGCATGCAATTTCAGTAAAGTTTGGAAATTTGGCAAATTTCATAGAAGTGGAATCAGCCCTTAAAATTTATACCACTAATAGGAATTCAAATCTAGTTTCAAATGCAACAAACGAAACTTAATTTGGATGTTTATACACCAAGATATAATAGTTTTAAGAAAACTGAATTTTGGAACCTGTTTACGAAATTTCCAGTTTTGAAGGCTTGATAGAGTTTCAAAATCTGATCATAACTAAAACTACACAACTCTAAATATAGAATGGTTTGCGGCGTTGAAAACTAGATTCAAAAGGCTACAATTTAGTAGATAGGAACTGTCTTGAAATTTGTTTTGTAAGATAGGCGAAATTGAGCTACAAACTGCAGCTAGGCTGGTTTCTCGAATGAGAACAGTGAGGAAATTCAGTCATCTTTGCCGGTTCACTACGGCTCATAGGAAACGAATTTAGAGGTGCATTTTATACCGACAGAAAGATCTCGGAGTCTAGTTTCGGATGCCATAAATGACACTCGATTTCAGCTCCCAGAAAAAAAGTTATTACCCAAAATGTGAACACTGGTCGGTGCTCCTGGTCAGAAAATTTTCTAAATTTCTTTCTCACTTAAACCCTACTTTAACTCAACCAATTGTAAAGCTTTTTGGGAGATATTTAACACACATTAATACTATCATATAACAAACATTATAGCACCAAAATAACATCAAAATTCGAAATTAACATGAGGGTTTCAACAAGCCAAAATTCGGACAGCAAGCATATTTCATCGTCTAGTTTTCTTTTCCAACTTTTCATCTAAAACTAAGCCATATCTTCTCAAAATAAGCACCAAACAAGCAAGTAAATACACAATAATCCTCAAGGCCTCTACCTATAAAGTCACCTCAAATCCTCTATCTAATGTTAAGGTTCTAGTGAACCCATCAACAACCCAACAACTAACTAACTAACTAAACTAACTTACTACTAATAGTTATGAGGAAAAAAAATGAGAACTTGGAGGATTACCTTTGCTTCCAAGAATGAAAAACAATCACTAGTATAAGCTCCTGAATCACCAAAGTTTTTTCCTTGATCAAATCACCTTCCAAACTTGTATGAAGAACCAGAGAAAGAAACAAATTTAGAGAGTTTTCTTCGAGGAAAATGGAAGACAAAGGAGCTGAAAATTTTGAGGAGAAATGAGGGAGGGGGAGTCGGCCAAGGGAGAGAGGAGGAAGAAAGGTTTTGGGTGGTAGTTGGGTGATTTGATGGTGTGACAAGAAAAATGACATAAAGGTGTTCTTGGTGCCCAAAAGTCAACAATTGATTAGTGAGCAATTAGTGCTCCTAATTGAGTTTCATTTAACTTACTCACCTCTAATCTCTCAGTTAACTTTTCTTAATCTACTATTAATCATTCTTAATTCTCCAAGATTAATGTACTTTCGAATCGAATTTACCTTGAAAAACATGCATTCGCTATTTCTCTCTAAACGAACCGCAGAAAAATTAAATTCGCTAACGAAACGTTTTAAAAATATAAATGAGACATTTTTCCATGCAAATGGATTTAAAATGGATGAAATAAATTATTCGAAATAAATGGGTAAATAAATAATTAAATATGCCAGTAAAATAAAATAAAAGTAAGAAAATAAAAATTCGGGTTCTCACATCCTTTCCCCCCTTAAAAGAATTTCATTTTCGAAATTCATATCTTGATTTAGAAACAATTCTAGATATTTCTTTTGAATTTCCTATTCTACTTCCCAAGTCGCTTCCTCCATTCCATGATTTCTCCATAAAATCTTCACTAGAGGGATTTGTTTGCGTCTTAATTCCTTCACTTTTCGATCTAAAATCTTTACCGGCCTTTCTTCATAGGACAAACTCTCATCAATCTCTATTTCTTGCGGTCATAACACATGGGACGGGTCGGGATGATATTTCTTAAGTATGGAGATATGGAAGACATCATGAATCCTGGATAAATTCAAGGGTTAATTCCATTTTGTCCCCCCAAACTTTGGACGATTATCCACTTAAATCCCTAAACTTCAAAATGTGACACTTAAGTCCCTAAACTTATAAATACATCCCACTTAAGGAAAATTGTTAACAAATCCTGAATGCCGTTGGTGGTCGAAATGTCCCATTTTATAATGGTTTAGGGATTTAAGTGTCCCATTTTATAAGTTCAGGGACTTAAGTGGGAGGTATTTATAAGTTTAGGGACTTAAGTGTCCCATTTTGAAGTTTAGGGACTTAAGTGGATAGTCGTCTAAAGTTTGGGGGGACAAAGTGGAATTAACCCTAAATTCAAAGGCAATTCCAACTTGTAAACCACATTTCCTACGAGTTGAATAACCTTAAAGGATTCCACAAATTTCAGTTGTAACTTCTTCCCTTTTCTCATTATTAGACTTGCTTTCAAGGGAATAATTTTAAGAAATACTTTATCTCCAATCTCAAACTCTAAATCCTTCCTCAGATTATCCGCATAGCTTTTTTGAAGGCTTTAAGCCGTTCGAATCCTCTGACGTATCAATTTCACTTTCTCATAAGGTTCCTCAACCTAAGGTACAGTAGTCGGGTCCAAAATCTTCTTTTCTCCAACTTCGTCCCAATGAATCGGAGATCGACACTTTCGATCATAAAGAGTTTCGTAAGGAGCCATTTGTATCGAAGAATGAAAACTGTTGTTATAAGCAAATTTCACCAACGTAAGGTATTGACTCTAATTTTCTCCAAAATCCACAATACACGGCCTCAACATGTCCTCTAGGGTTTGGATTGTCCTTTCTGACTGTCCATCGGTCTGTGGGTGGTAAGTGGTACCAAACTTCAGCTTATTTCCTAAACTCTCTTGCATCTTTTGCCAAAATCGAGACACAAATCTAGGGTCCCGATCTGAGACTATACTCACCGGTATCCCATGCAATCTTATAATCTCGTCCAAGTACAACTTAGCCAACTTTTTCAATGAGTATTTCATACTAATCGGCAAAAAGTGAGCAGATTTGATCAATCGATCCACTATTATCCAAATAGTATCGTGTCCTCTCTGAATCCTTGGTAGCTCCGATACGCAATCCATTGTGATATTTTTCCACTTCCACTCAGGTATCTCCAACGGCTGTAATAATCCAAACAGTTTCGGATGTTTGGTCTTAACCTGCTGGCAAGTGAGACAAGTTCGAACAAATTGAGTAATCTCTCTCTTCATATTCTCCCACCAATAAAGGTTTTTCAAGTTTTGATACATTTTATTACCTCCAGAGTGCATCGTATACTTAGAACGGTGAGTTTCGTCTAAAATTTCCTTCTTTAGACCTTCATCCTTGGGTACCACTAGACGATTTCTAAATTTTAACACTCCATCAGTTCACAAATTGAAATCAGATTTTTCCCCTTTTTGAACTTTTTCAACCCATTTTTGCACTTCATGGTCTCCTTTTCGAACTTCTTTGATTCGATCTAACAAGGTAGATTTCACAGTAATATTCTCAAAGATTACTCTCTGTGGCTCAAGATGCGAATTTCAAACACGAATTTCTTCTAGCATGAGTTATTCTCTCGTCATTAAACTGGCCACTTGCACTTTACGACTTAGGGCATCTACCACTACATTAGTTTTTTCGGGGTGGTAGTTAAGCGAATAGTCATAATTCTCCAAAAATTTCACCCATCTACGTTGCCTTAAATTTAACTCCTTCTGAAAGAACAAATACTTAAGACTCTTATGATCCGTGAAAATCTCGAAAATCACTCCATATAAATAATGTCTCCACTTTTTCAAGGCAAACACTACTGCCGCTAACTCCAAGTCATGGGTTAGATAATTTCGTTCATAAGGTTTTAACTTACGAGAGGCATATGTAATCACTCTCCTGTTTTGCATCAATACATACTCTAAACCATTCTTTGAGACATCTGTATAAATCACGAATCCATTTCCTCCGCTCGGCAATACTAACACAGGTGTCTCAGTCAAACACCTTTTCAACTCTTGAAATCCTTCCTCACATTTAGAATCCCAATGAACTTACTTTACTTCTTAGTCAACTCAATTAAGGGTTTTACAATTTTAGAAAAGTTCTTCATAAACCGACGGTAATATCCAACTAACCCTAAGAAACTCCAAATTCCGGTAGGATTTTCTAGTCGTTTCCAATTAGAAACAACTTCTATCTTAGTTGGATCCATAGTAATTCCTTCTTTAGAAATTATGTGATCTAAAAAGGCTATTTCTTCTAACCAAAACTCACATTTATTGAGCTTAGCAAAAAGTTTGTGCTCTCTCAGGGTTTGTAAAACTATTCTCAAGTGTCGTTCATGATCTTCTCGGGACTTAGAGTACACTAATATGTCATCGATGAATACCACCATAAATTGATCCAAGTACGGCTTAAAATCCGATGCATCAAATCCATAAACGCTGTTGGCGCATTAGTTAACCCAAATGGCATAACTACAAATTCAAAATACTCATATCTTGAATTGAAAGCGGTCTTAGGCACATCAGCTTTTAGGATCCTCAATTGGTAATATCCTTGCCTCAAATCTAATTTGAAAAATATCACTGCCCCTTGCAACTGATCAAATAGTTCATCTATGTGAGACAGAGGGTATTTGTTCTTAATGGTCACATCATTCAAACCTCGATAGTGTATACATAGTCTCAAACTCCCATCTTTCTTCTTAAAGAAGAGCACTGGAGCTCCACATGGCGAGTCACTTTTTCTGATAAAATTTCTTCCTAATAATCTTGTAATTGCAACTTCAATTTTTTTAATTCAGTTGGAGCCATCCTGTAAGGTGTCTTAGAAACAGGAGCCGTCCCCAGGGTCACATCAATCTTAAACACTATTTCCCTCTCCGGAGGTAACGTCTCTAATTTCTCGAGAAAGACGTCGGAAAACTTGTTCACTACCGGCACATTTTCCAACTTCACCTTATCCCCAAGTGTATTTGTGAGGGTCCAAAAATTTTCTTATTTATCGAATATTACAAGTTTACTTAAATATTTAATTACTCATTTTCTCCAAATTATTTATTTCGACCATTTAAAAATCCATTTATATGGAACAACGCCGCTTTTATATTTTAAAGCGTTTTGTTGGAAAATTCACTTTTCAAAAATTCGTTTAGTTCGAAACAACGAGTGCACGTCTTTCGAGGCTACACTTGAATCGGGAGTGTATCAATATTAGAGAATTAAGAATGATCAATAGTAGATCAAGAAAGGTTAATTGAAGAATTAATACTAGACTCCTGTGAGGACTCGCAAAAATTTATTATTTTGAATTACTATTCCGAGCTTATTCAAATATTTAATTGCCTGTTTGCTCCGACTATTATTTTCTAACCTCTTGAGATCTAATTACATTGATCTATGACTTACTTATATTTTTAAAGTGACTCGTTTCAAAAATTAATTTTTGGAAGCTCGATTAATGAAAATAGTGAAAACGTGTTTGGAAATTTTAGCCAATTGAGAGTACAATAAACTCGAAAAATTGGAAACATGTACAATGGTCCTAAAATAGGTAATTTTAGATTTAAGTACTCAAGTGATAGTTAGTGTTACGATCGTTATAAGAATTTCTTGGAGGTTTCACTCTATCGCGCTTAAATTGGAGATACGCGTTTTCACGCGCGCGATTAATTAAGGAACTTTAGACCATTATTTTCGGACAATTAAGAATGAATAATATTTATATGAATATAAGTGCATTAGAGGTTTAGTGCACTAGTGAGATAAACTCGAGAGAAATCGAGCACAAAACACGCGCGTATACGCGCGAGGAAGAGTTGACTTTGGAGTGAATTATGGCCACACATTAAAGCTTCCTTCAGAAGCCTCATTTAGATCAAAATTCCCTCTCTCTTCCTCCCTAAGACAGCTGGCCATTGAGCTTGCAAAAACAACACCAAAGTTCTCCTAATTTCTTCACAAAATCTTCATCCAATTCACACCAAAATTGAACTACACTTAGCTTAACCCTTGGAGTTCATATTAAGCTACAAAAAAGGGGAGCTTTTCACGGTTTTCTTGGCCAAGGAGAGGACCGAAAATTCTGTTCTTGCACACCAAGTGAAGTAGGTAATGATCTAACCTTCAAAACTTGGATTATGGAAGTTCTAGTGCCCTTATATACTCATGCATGTTGATGGGTAGCTTGTTTATGATGGAAAATTGGTTGTGTGGGCTCTATGAACCCCCACCTTGGATATATGGACTGACTTGTAGTGTTTTGATGGTAATAATATTTATTTAATGCTTAAACTAGTGGATTAATGTTGGGTTGTTGATAGAAACTCAAGGATGGTGCATTGACCAAAAGTGACCGTTTTGTCCCTACTTTGTTCGAGCACTTTGGTGCGAAATTTTGAGGATCTAATGGCTCATTTATGTTGTTTACATGTTATATTGATTGTGTAAAAAGTTTCATGGAAAAATAACATGATTTGGTTGGTTAAATGAAGTGATTTCCAAAGTTTAGAAAACTGGAAAATGATTCCCGTCACTGCCCAGGCAGTCATCTTGTTTCGGCTATAATTCATCGCTTCGATGTCGAAATCGAGTACCATTTATGGCATTGGAAACTAGACATTCCCATCTTTCATTTGGTATAAAATGGACATTCTGGTTCCGCTTGAGCAAGCCAAACCATTCGTTTGAAATTTGCTGTCCTGTTTCGTTGCTTCCTGAAAGGCAGCATATAAGCTGTAACTTGATGCTCACGAACGAGCTAGTTATGGATAGATTTTGAAAACAGTTTCTTCTGGGAAAATGTAGCCTTATGAGTCTATTTTCTAATGCCACCAACCACGTCCAATTCCAAATTGAATTGAGCGAGTTGTGGCCAAAGTTTGAAACTGATTCAACGAGGAAATTCCTCATTTTGGGCAAAATCCTTAACTACTCTTGGTTTGGGACTTGTAACCGAAATTTTTGGTGTTAATCACCCACAAATTTTGTCCTGGATGCCTCTTATACATTTTCTATGCAAATGGACCATGTTTGAGGTACTTTGTAAGCCAAACGTTTTGAAAACAGAAAACGGAACTCACAAGGCAGATTTGCCTTGGAAATTTTAGAAAATTGGGTGATTTGGTTAACCAACTTCCTGTGCTTATTTAGCTATAACCTTTTATAGAGAAATAGTCCTCATATGGTAGGGTAATCCTACCAAATTTGGTGTCATTCCTAGCCCATTTTGCTGCTCGAATAAACTCCCAAAGTTCATGATTTGAGTTTGGAAAACCCTTGTTTAACAAGGAAATTTTGGTAACTTTGAGCTACCATATCTTGATGGTCAAAAATCCGATTCTTGATCCGCTTGTTGTGTGTTAAACTTTGATTGCAACACTAATTGTGTTTCAAATTTGAGAAACTAGTTCCAATTTTGTGAATTTTGCTGAATTTCCAAAGTTGGCAAAAAATCAACCCTGAAACTGCCTCGATAGTCCAGAACAGAAACTTTGAATCCAATTTTGAATATCTTCCATTTGGAATCATGGAAAAGTGTATTCTACAAAATTTTAGTACTCTGGAAGTGGTTTCCAACGGTACCAAGTTTTCCAATTTTCGATAATCAGGGAGTGAGTTATGATTTTTCAAAGAATACTCAAACAAAATTGAAAATTCTTGACCTTTTGAAAAAAAATTCGCGCGGGAAACTGTTCACCAGAATCCAGCCAGGAATCCGGCCAGTTCTTGGCCGGATAGTCGGCCAGATAGGTGTTGGAATTCGAAAAAAAAAGAGAGGTTGCTCTCTGCCTCCAATCCGGCCCGAACCCGACCAGATTGTGACGTGGCCAGTCTTTTTCCGACTTCGGTCATTCGTTTTGATATCTAATTGCTCGTACTTATTTCCGTCCAATGATTTTAAGGATGATGACCCATTTTTACTTGAGTCTCGTAACACTTTTGAGTCTCGGTTTCTCAATAGAAATCTAGGCCGACTTTCGAGAGATTTTCTAAAACCGTACTAGTGTACGACCTTCCTCATTGTTTGAGGATTATCAGTAATAGTCTATTGTTAATTGCTCAGGCACACAAGAGGAACTTCAAGAGGATCCCACGGTGGACGGTTGGACTTCAAATGCCATTTCTTCTTGTTTAATTGGTAAGTGTCAAATGCATGTTTACTTGAACTCTTGTGAACTCAATACATGTTTACTTGTTATTAATACTTGAGATTTTAAAATTTGAGACGAGGGTGTACTTTATCGCACTCGTTCTCGCTTGGAACAAATGGCTCGTACTTGAAATGCTTGAATATCTCGATTGTTTGAAATGTCACATGCTTGTATGGCTTGCAATAGTATGCTATGGCTGCATACATCGTTGGAATGAATCTCCTCGACACTTGAACATGCTTGGGGGACGCCCACATCTCATCGGCCGACCTTGGACTCGAGCCGGCATGGGTTTGATCGGGAATCTTGACGAGCCATGAGACAGATAAGCTCGACCTAATGAGAGGTCTTGTTTGGCATACTCGAGTAGTATCGCCACAAACCAAAGACAGGCGGGCCCGAAACAGGGGTATGTAAGGTAAAAGGGGACAGGTTAAGTAGAGTTCTACGGGCTAAACCTACCCGATTGACGGAGTGTCAATTCGTGCAAGTTATTGATCGTTCAAGTGGAAGATAGCTCCTGAGAGTTCCAGTATCCTTAAATTATTTTTGTTTACTTTTCCAGTGAATTGTTAATCATTGAAATATTATTGCTCGACTTGTAAATTTGGGATTGTTACTTGAACAATATGCTTGCATGTGTGTTCTTGGCCTCACGAGCGTTTTGCTCACCCTGTAGATTTATTTTCCTTAACAGGAATGGGTTTGGAATGAGACTCGGAGGAAATTCTCTTTTGCGTGCTTTTGTGGACTTTTGTAATAGGGTTCCAATTCTATTGACTAGACTTTATGACTATGGTATATTTTGGGATGTATTATGGAAACCCGTTGTATGGATTGGGTAATTGTTAAATATTGTTAAGTTTGAACGCTTCCGTACTAATTGCATTTATATTATCTGGATGTGATGTCTAGTACCGTTATAAGCTTGAACGTAAATTGCTTGAGTCCTGGCGAGAGTTGGGCAGGCGTCCCGCGGATACCCTTTGGTTCACCTTAGGGTGAAGTGGGGGCGTTACAGTTGGTATCAGAGTTTAGACTTTAGATCTCTGTAGTGTACCCTAGGCTTAAAAGTTTAGGATGCCGGACTGTGGAACAGGTTGGGAAAGTTAAGTGACAGCTTGTGAAAATGAAAACTAGAACTTAGATTTGAATTAGTGGATGACAAGGAGTCTTGATCTTGTGTTATACATGTGGGATAGTACGAAATGATCAGATCTAGTTTATTGAATATATCTGGACCTACATGAGCTTTTACTTTTAAGGGTAAGTTATGGGAGGAAAGGGTGATATTACATTGTTTCGGGACGCCTTCCGGTGGTCCATTATCGAGAAAAACCTAAGGGAGCATTGGATATATAATCCAATTCACAGAACTCGGATTTCATGTGATTTTCAAAGGACTTCCTCACACCCAAATAATGGGGTGTTAATAGTGGTCGATTATTAAAAATGGCTATCCGAGGAAACTAGGGTGATTCGAGGGGATAATCGAGAACTGAGGGTAATTGCGGATGTTTGGACTACTAGAATTCCTGAAGTGGAAATTGAGATACTTAAGGAGCGAGGAAGACAAAGGCTCCTTGTGAGAAGTTTTAAATAGTTAAGAATCGACTTATTAGGGTAGTGTCCGAAATTAAAGACAGGATGGATAAGTCGATGGTTGGGTGTGTTGCCTTGGTTGAACAAATGGAGAATGACAAGATATTCGATAAGGGACATTAGATTAAAACTCCTAGTGCTGGAAATGAAAATGATCCTACGGGATAGTAGAGACTTTTGGTTCCACCAATCACTAAGCTAATGATTTAAACTATTTTAATAGTTTTTGCCAAACATAGACGGGGTGACGCTCGCTTAAAGGCCATTGCATTTTGTATCTTGTTTGCCTACCTTTTGAAGCAATTAAACGTTACTCATGACATGTTTGACTTTACTGCTTCATGATTTCAAATCCATGATTGGGTCGTACACATTTGCGATTATTTCGGTGTCTTCCCTTTTATTCTTGTATTTGTTTGGCATAATAAAGGTATCCTTTTCAGACTCCGTTTATGTGCACTCACTTTATATCATGCTTTTAAACATGTTAAATTTATGGGTGGCCAAAGGAGTGAAAAAGAATCGAGGGTGAGGGGTTAAGCAACTCCCAACTCAAGGGGGCGATTATAGAGCGACTACTAGACTAAACTAAAATCCTATAAATGAAGAAAAATAATCGCGTAATTATTGTTATTAACGAGACGATTGATGCCCTAGCACGATTAGTGGAACACTAAAGCTCTAAACCAATCAACCACCCTGGGGATCAAGAAAGATGTGAAAATGGAATGATTCTTAATGTCCGCCTATCTAGGTTTTACGGAGAACCTAATTTCGAATAATAAGATTGATTTGAAAGGATACAATAAGGCACTAATGAGACTAAGAGATTATGATCTCTTCTCGAACAATTTCATAGACAAGTATTGGAGAGTGAAGTAAAACATAAAAACTCTATATCAAGGAAAAGAGTCCCCGTATCTAGTTGTATTCGTGAGTAATGGTAGTAATTTTATGGAGACTTAAGAGCTCACCCATGTTTAGCAGAGAATAGCTAAGATTTATATTTTTGGACGACCTCTAAGCGAAAGAATGAAAGAGTAATATGGCTTGAACTTTCATTATGAATAGCTACTCATTTTGATCATTTGATTTGCCTGGCAGGCTAGCATCTGAGTTAAGCCAACTGGTGAGATGACAACTTTGGAAGAAATGCGTAAGAAAATGGACATTTTTCAAAATGAGGTAGAATTTCAAAAGAAATTGGCTGACTACTGAGAAGGACGGTGGAAACAAGAATACGCAGAGAAAACTGAGCTGCTATGTAAAAATATAGAACTGGAGAAGGAATACAAGGAAAATTCTCAAACTGGTCAAACCGTCACTTCTCACACAAAATGTGGATACTATGGCAAGATGAACCACACTGAGGACAAGTGTTGAATAAAGCAAGGAAACTGTCTGTGGTGCGGTAGTATCAAGCATAAGATTTCGAATTGCCTCAGCGCATCTAAAAAGAGAAAATACTCAGTGGCTAGCTAGATTCGCCATAAAGTAATCGAGTGCTAGAAAAGGGGTCTAAGTGTTGGAAGTTTTCGAGTGGGGGTAGATAACTCCACTCGAGAGATAGAGGTTGTAGCGTTACCCTAAACTAGACTAGCACTTTTGGAGATTTAATCTTTTGTATAAAAGAAAGTCTTTTGTTATTTTGTATCTTGGCAACTTGACACGTTTTGGTACAATCTTATTGTTTTCCTTTTCCTTTTGAAATGATTTGATAAACCTATTCTGAATTGATGCAACTATTACGATTTTTCCATGACATATGGAGATGTACCTTGTTTTTAATTAATCTCATAGTTTATATATACAGTTACACTTTGCCCTACACCTTTAGACTGATAATAAGACATAAACAGTAGTAGACGTAATCGAGATTGTACGTGAGAGGGTAGGCAAACTTGAGATCTTGGAGATGACTAGAGATCGTGACCAAATCGAGAACTTGGTGTTGAAATTGTGACCCAATGTTTGATTGCCAATTTGATATATTAATACTGTGAGACTTGGGTTAGTGAAAAGAAATCTTTGGTAGATTTGATGAGCATAATGATTGAGGGATCGGATATCATATTTGGAATGGAAGCTTGAGACTATATATATATATATATAGATTAATCGAGACTTGAACGATGTGACCATTAAGAACAAATACTCCATTGTCTCACATAGCCGGGGATTTTAACCAATGGCAAGGAGCCGTGATATTATTCAAGTTGAATCTAAAGTAGAACTATTGCCGGTTGAGGATCCTAGAAACTGATGTGTTTAAAATCACTTCCAATTCAAGATAGGGATACTTTGAACTTTCAATTACGCCGTTGGGTTGACCAATGCACTAGCAACAACTATGACTTGAATGCATCGGGGTTTTAAATCGTAATTGGATTAACCTGTGATGGCATTTATTGATGATATATCGGTATACTCTAAGATTTGAGGAGATCATGAAAGATACTTGATGATGTTTTACAAACCTCAAGAATGCACCAACTTTCGTTAAGTTCAATAAATGTGAGTTCGATTGGAAGGAAATAACCTTTTTAGGTTATACAATATCCAAGGAAGGAATTGTTATTGACTCGGCTAAAGTGGAAGCTTTTTAAGAGGAAACGACCAAAGAATCCTACCGAAATTTGGAGTTCTTAGAGTTAGCCAAATACTACCTTTGGTTTATCAAGGATTTTTTTAAGAATGCAAAACTTGGCAAGTTATTTGGGATTTTAAATATGAGAAAGAATTTTAAAAGTGAAAGGTACTTAATCGATGCACTTGTGTTAGTCTTACCAAGTGGAGGAGGTAACTTTATGATTTATCCAGATGCTTTAAAAGGTGGATTAGAATGTATGCTGACGATACAAGAGGAGGCGATTGTGTATGCCTCTAGAAGGTTAATATATCACGAGAGAAAATAGTCAACCCATGATTTAGAATTAGTGGCTGTAATAATAGTATTAAAAGAGTGAAGACGTTACCTAGGTGAGGTAGACATAAGGCCGATTATGTTGCCCTATGACTTAGGAATTAAAATGTCTAATAGGGAAACATCAAGGTTTGATTGCTAGTTGAGTGAATAGAAATTGTGAAGCATGGGTTAGAAAAAAAAAACGTAAGTTAGTGATTGATCTGGTAGACTTAATCATTACGAGAATGATATTGTTCTAGGTGTGAATTTCGAGGACGAAATTCCTTTTTAAGGAGGGGAGGATGTAAGGACCCAAAAATTTTCTTATTTATCGAATATTACAAGTTTACTTAAATATTTAATTACTCATTTTCTCCGAATTATTTATTTTGACCATTTAAAAATTCATTTATATGGAACAACGCCTCTTTTATATTTTAAAGCGTTTTGTTGGAAAATTCACTTTTCGAAAATTCGTTTAGTTCGGAACAACGAGTGCACGTCTTTCAATGCTATACTTGAATTGGGAGTGTATCAATATTGGAGAATTAAGAATGATCAATAGTAGATTAAGAAAGGTTAATTGAAGAATTAATACTAGACTCCTGTGAAGACTCGCAAAAATTTATTATTTTAAATTACTATTCCGAGCTTATTCAAATATTTAATTGCCTGTTTGCTCCGAATATTATTTTCTAACCTCTTGAGACCTAATTACATTGATCTATGACTTACTTATATTTTTAAAATGACTCATTTCAAAAATTAATTTTTGGAAGCTCGATTAATGAAAATAGTGAAAACGTGTTTGGAAATTTTAGCCAATTGAGAGTACAATAAGCTCGAAAAATTGGAGACATGTACAATGGTCCTAAAATAGGTAATTTTAGGTTTAAGTACTCAAGTGATAGTTAGTGGTACGATCGTTATAAGAATTTTTTGGAGGTTTCACTCTATCGCGCTTAAATTGGAGATACGCATTTTCACGCGCCCGATTAATTGAGGAACTTTAGACCATTATTTTGGGACAATTAAGAATGAATAATATTTTTATGAATATAAGTGTATTAGAGGTTTAGTGCACTAGTGAGATAAACTCGAGAGAAATCGAGCACAAAACACGAGCGTATACGCGCGAGGAAGAGTTGACTTTGGAGTGAATTATGGCCACACATTAAAGCTTCCTTCAGAAGCCTCATTTAGATCAAAATTCCCTCTCTCTTCCTCCCTAAGACAGCTGGCCATTGAGCTTGCAAAAACAACACCAAAGTTCTCCTAATTTCTTCACAAAATCTTCATCCAATTCACACCAAAATGGAACTACACTTAGCTTAACCCTTGGAGTTCATATTAAGCTACAGAAAAGGGGAGCTTTTCATGGTTTTCTTGGCCAAGAAAAGGACCGAAAATTCTATTCTTGCACACCAAGTGAAGTAGGTAACGATCTAACCTTCAAAACTTGGATTATGGAAGTTCTAGTGCCCTTATATACTCATGCATGTTGATGGGTAGCTTGTTTATGATGGAAAATTGGTTGTGTGGGCTCTATGAACCCCCACCTTGGATATATGGACTGACTTGTAGTGTTTTGATGGTAATAATATTTATTTAATGCTTAAACTAGTGGATTAATGTTGGGTTGTTGATAGAAACTCAAGGATGGTGCATTGACCAAAAGTGACCTTTTTGCCCCTGCTTTGTTCGAGCACTTTGGTGCGAAATTTTGAGGATCTAATGGCTCATTTATGTTGTTTACATGTTATATTGGTTGTGTAAAAAGTTTCATGGAAAAATAACATGATTTGGTTGGTTAAATGAAGTGATTTCCAAAGTTTAGAAAACTGGAAAATGATTCCCGTCACTACCAGGCAGTCATCTTGTTTCGGCTATAATTTATCGGTCTGATGTCGGAATCGAGTACCGTTTGCGGCACTAGAAACTAAACATTCTCAACTTTCATTTGGTATAAAATGCACGTTCTGGTTCTGCTTGAGCAAGCCAAACCATTCGTTTAAAATTTGTTGTCCTGTTTCGTTGCTTCCTGGAAGGCAGCACATGAGCTGTAACTTGATGCTCACGAACGAGCTAGTTATAGATAGATTCTGAAAATAGTTTCTTCTGAGAAAATGTAACCTTATGAGTCTATTTTCCAACGCCACCAACCACACCCAATTCCAAGTTGAATTGAGCCAGTTGTGGCCGAAGTTTGAAACTGATTCAATGAGGAAATTCCTCATTTTGGGCAAAATCCTTAACTACTCTTGGTTTGGGACTTGTTGTAGACACCAAATTTTTGAATAATTTTTATTCTATTTTTACTCATTGTTTTAGTTATAATTCTTTTCTATTTTTATTTGTTAATTTCATGATTTTGGTTTTAGACTTTTAGCACTTGTATAGCATTTTAGATTATTATTATCTATTATTTTATTTTAGTTTTATTTTGTATTCGTTTTTGCCCTTTCAGCTGTTTATTTTTATTGTAAGACTTTTAGCATAAAATTATGTCAAAAAAAAGAGGAAAAAAAGAAAAAGGGACCAAGCTCACGCACTGTGAGCTACACACGATCCAAGCCCTTCCTCAGCTTCATATCAGAAACCAAATACGCGGAAGTACAGGAAAATGCAGCTCGGTTCCATTTTCTTTTCCACCATTTTTTTTCACTGTTTTCTTTCACCATTGGATCGTGCTAATCCCTGCCCATCTGGTTTCATCCAAACCATCATTGATAGGGTTCAGTTTTTGGTTCCCATATAAAAGCAAAGAGAGACGGCAAGAAACAGGGGGAGGGGGGTGACGACTGGAGGCATCGTGAGAAAAGAAAAAACAGAGAGCAAGGGGTTGAGGGCCGAGAGGGGGAAGGACTAGGGAAGAGCGGCTAGGTGAAAAGGGGGGTTGGACAGACAAAAGAAGGGAAGATTGGAGTAGCGGTTAGGGCAATGAACTAGCTACAAAAAAGGAAAAAGCAACGGAAAAATCTGAAGGGGAGGATTCCAGTAGCGGCTAGGGTTTAGAAAAAAAAGAGAGCTTTGAAAAAGGAGGAGCTTTGTGTGGAAAGAGGGCTTCGTCTGGGGAGGAGCTTGATCGAACAAAAAAAAAAGAAAACTGGAGAGCTCGGGGGCAGTAGAAAGCCAAAGGAGGATCGAATGAAGAAAAAGGAGGAAACTTGCTGAAGATTCATCACCAAATGGGCGAATCAGCCTTGTTCGTGGCTATTTCCAAGCAATTCCTTAGTTTTTGGAGTGAGTAGTCTTCTTCTGCACTCTCTGTGGACGTCAGGCAACGACTTATGTTCAGTGACCGCTCTTTAAAAACACCTCCAACCTGGCCAGATTGGTGCTCCAAGTTGCGGGTTCTTCAATGTTGGAAGTTTTGCGACTGAAGTTCTCGACAGCGTCTCTGGAATCAGCGTGATCTTTGGGGTGATTTTCCAAGTTCATTTCAGTCCGCCAGGATTCTGAGGTAACGGTAGTTTCTCTCCTTGTTGCTTTAGCGAGATTTTTCATGAGAACCCAAGTCTGTGGAACGTGAATCTTGGGCTATCTGTGTTGCTGGTTTGGCTTCATGATTTTTATCATGTTTTGCTTCTTGATGTTTCCCTGCTTGCTATTTGTTTTGTGTCTCTTTAGTGTTAGATACAAGTGCCTGAGTTCAGGATCTTGTTTTGTTTGGAATTGGTTTTGTGTAATCTTTGGGTTGTTGAGCTACGGAAGTTGCAGACAGTAGCAATAAAATTGCAGAAAAATTTCCAACTTTGATTTTTTTTTTCTTTTGGCATGAAACAGATTTAGAGTTAGGTTTTTGTTTAGACTAGGAACCATGAAATGTTGGAGTTGCTTTCTTTATATCTTTGCTGCATTATTCATATTCATTTGCTTCATGGATTTGCTGGGGATAGGCAATTGCATTTTAAGTGATGTTGATGACAATGGCTGAAGCTTTCGATGTCCTAAGTTCAATTTCTTTTGCTGATTTTACGTCCAGCTCCTTTGTCTGATTTCTGTTGGGGTAGACAATTGCATTTGAATAATGCTAACAACATGGGTAGAAGTCATAGCATAGAGGCTTGGATAGGTTTCATCTCTATGTGTCCTTGCGGCATTTTTACATTCAGTCGCATGATGAAAGAACTGATGTTTATTGCGCCCATGTTCCTTCTATCGTTTGTTCATGTGCTCTCGTAGTTGTTTTTTTCTTTTTGCATTCCTATAGGGTCTTGTTGATCTCTCAAGATTTGTTTTGAGAGATTCTAGTTTACCATGAAGCAAGATCTCCATTGCTGTTTTTCTTTTCATGATACAAAGCAATATGTGTATTTGGGAATTTGGTGATAAAACCATCAGTTTCATCAGTTTTGTTTCGGGTTTGCTTCCTGGAAAACTGGGTCAGAGTTTAGCATGTATGTAGACCATTTTTTATGTACTTTGAGTCCGAAAGTTTGTTGGTCCTTGCATTTTATGCTTGAATGAGTTGGGACTTGTTTGAGTTCTTTCATCTGAATTTTGTTTCGGCTAAATGAACATAAAGTCCAGCAAGTTTTTTTTTGGTTGCAGCCACTTCATCCGTAGTCTTGCATGAAGTATTTTCAATGTTTGCATGATTTCTTCCTATGTCTTTGCTTGTTTGGATGTCAAATTTATGTCTTGTTGTTTAGTTTAAAGCTTTGGATGTTAGATCAAGGAAACTTTGGTTAAGGTATATGATTGAATCTGAATCATGGTGTTGGAAAGTGAAACAAAGAATGCAGCAGTCTTGTTTGTCTTATTGCAGAAAGCTTTCTATGTGATTGCATGGATTTTGCATGCAAAACAACTTCTGAAAATTTCACTTTACTCCTCTTGGCTTCTAGCAATGCTAACAAAGCCCAATTATGTTCCAATTTCTTGCAATTAGGTCCTAGAGTAATTGCAATCTGAACCATTACTTGACCTTTTCATTACTTATGGACCCTTGAAGTCCCCAAAATATTTCAATTGGCCTTGAATGATTGGTTAATGGTTGCTATTGGGTCCTTAGTAGTTTTCTATTTTAGAAATTTGATCAATAATTTACTTTCTTTGAAATTATGCACTATTTGATTTCATTTAAGTTGCAATTGGGAGGGATTTGGTGATTTTGTTTATACTTTACTATTTAATTGGTGCCTTGACCCTTTTATTGTTTTGAAGCCATTTTTCCTTCATTTGATTACCATTGCAAGGGAGGTACACTCTATCCTTTATTTTTCACTTTACTTGGCCTTATGTGTACTTATGTGATTTATGTGTTTAATTGCATGCCTTTTGGATGTTTTCATTTTATTTATTTATTTATTCGCTTTGGTCGTTTTAATTTTGTATATTTATTTTAGTTCATTTTGATTATTTAAAAGGCATTTAAATGCCAAGTTGTAATAGTTAGGTTTATTTTATTTAATTTTATTTTCCCCCATTAGATTGTAGTAGGCTTCCCCCTCCTAATGTAATAGTTAGGGTTTCTTTGTTTTTTCTTTGTATGATTTGCATGCGTATGTGCTATGTGTTTAATTGCTTTCTTAGGGTTTGGCATCTAGATATGCATGCTTATGTGTTATGTGTTATATGAATTACGTGCTCACATGCCTACTCGCTTTAATTAGGCATATTTACTTATGTATGTATGATGGATGCAAATGCACGAAACCGTGGCTAGTCCAACGCTAGTCATGGTCTTCCCCTCGAGCCCTTACAAGTCCAATGCTTATGAGAGAGCGCTAGTGAAGGACTAGTCCAATGCTAGATCCAATAGGACCGTCCCTCGCTAGTACATTCGCATGCCTTCATCTCATGTTCATGCATTTTTTTTCTTTTAGTATTTTTACATTTTTGCATGACCCATCTCCCTTTTCCCACATTTGAAGTATGATCATAGGGGTTTTGCATTTCATTCTAGGTTAGTTCATTTGCTCGATTAGATTAGGGAATAACCCCTTGAATATGGGATATGGACGAGTTTGGCTTTCTAGCCTTAGCACGCTCGTATTTCCTCTATTAAAAGGGAAAATTGAGTCACGAACATTAGTCCCCCGTACCCGACATGGTGCATTCCTTTAAGACACGTATATTTCTATAATTATTTTATCCTTTTCCTTTTCTTAGAGTCTCATATTTTTGCATTATTTTTGACTTCTCCAAAAGATCATTATTGGGCATCACAATTAATGTGATTGGCACCATTCAACCTTTGAAGAGAAATTTTGCCCCCCGATGTCCCCCTAGGTCTAGTATTTGCATTCATATAGTACATCCAAATGTGATAAATTCTTTGGTTAAAACAAGAAAATCTTTGATTAAATCACGCAACTAGCCTTGGTTAGGTCAAAGGGGTGCTTTGGATTTTTATATTTGCCTTCCCCTTCGTCAAATGTGACTCCCGAACCTTTTTCGTTGGTTTACGTAGACTAGGAGTCGTTTAAAAGGGGTTTCTTTCTACCTTTTCCTTTAAAAAATTCATTTTTAAGTGATTTGGTACACCTTAACTCTATACCAAGTGGCGACTCCATTTTTCATTCAAAAAACCCTTTTTAAACTATATTTTGGGTCAAATCGTCGCATTTTCAAGTCCCATTTAGACCCATATTTTTCTTCATTTTCTTTGTAAATTAAAATTCATTTTTCAAATCAAAAAATTCACTTTTTAAACCGTTTATTTATTTTCTAAAAAAATGGGGCGCGACACTTGTAACCGAAATTCTTGGTGTTAATCACCCACAAATTTTGTCCAGGATGCCTCTTATACATTTTCTATACAAATGGACCATGTTTGAGGTACTTTGTAAGCCAAACGTTTTGAAAACGGAACTCACAAGGCAGATTTGCCTTGAAAATTTTAGAAATTTGGGTGATTTGGTTAACCAACTTCCAGTGCTTATTTAGCTATAAACTTTTACAGAGAAATAGTCCTCATATGGTAGGGTAATCCTACCAAATTTGGTGTCATTCCGAGCCCGTTTCGCTGCTCAAATAAACTCCCAAAGTTCATAATTTGAGTTTGGAAAACCCTTGTTTAACAAGGAAATTTTGGTAACTTTGAACTACCATATCTTGATGGTCAAAACTCTGATTCTTGATCCGCTTGTTGTGTGTTAAACTTTGATTGCAACTCTAATTGAGTTTCAAATTTGAGATGCTAGTTCTAATTCTGTGAATTTTGTCGAATTTTCAAATTTGGCGAAAAATCAACTCCGAAACTGCCTCGATAGTCCATAACAGAAATTTTGAACCCAATTTTGAATATCTTCCATTTGGAATCATGGAAAAGTGTATGCTAAAAACTTTTAGTACTCTGGAAGTGATTTCCAACGGTACCAAGTTTTCTAATTTTGGATAATCAGGGAGTGAGTTATGATTTTTCAAAGAATACCCAAAAAATATTAAAAATTCTTGACCTTTTGAAAAGAAATCCGCGCGGGAAACTGTTCACCGGAATCCGGCTAGGAATCCGGCCAATTCTTGGCTGGATAGTTGGCCGGATTGGTGTTGGAATTCGAAAAAAAAAAAAGATTTTGCTCTCTGCCTCCAATCCGGCCCGAACCCGGCCGAATTGTGACGTGGCTAGTCTTTTTCCGACTTCGGTCATTCGTTTTGATATCTAATTGCTCGTACTTGTTTCCGTCCAATGATTTTAAGGATGATGACCCATTTTTACTTGAGTCTAGTAACACTTTTGAGTCTCGATTTCTCAAAAGAAATCTAGGCCGACTTTCGAGAGATTTTCTAAGACCGACTAGTGTACGACCTTCCTCATTGTTTGAGGATTATTAGTAATAGTCTATTGTTAATTGCTCAGCACACAAGAGGAACTTCAAGAGGATCCCACGGTGGACGGTTGAACTTCAAGTGTCATTTCTTCTTGTTTAATTGGTGAGTGTCAAGTGCATGTTTACTTGAACTCCTGTGAATTCGATACATGTTTACTTGTTATTGATACTTGAGATTTTAAAATTTGAGACGAAGGTGTATTTTATCGCGCTCGTTCTCGCTTGAAATAAATGGCTCGTACTTGAAATGCTTGAATATCTCGATTGCTTGAAATGTCACATGCTTGTATGGCTTGCAATAGTATGCTATGGCTACATACGTCATTGGAGTGAATCTTCTCAACACTTGAACATGCTTGGGGGACGCTCACATCTCATCGGCCGATCTTGGACTCGAGTCGGTATGAGCTTGGTCGGGAACCTTGGCGAGCTATGAAACAGATAAACTCGACCTAATGAGAGGTCTTGTTTGGCATACTCGAATAGTATCGCCACAAACCAAAGACAGGCGGGCCCGAAACAGGGGTATGTAAGATGAAAGGGGACAGGTTAAGTGGAGTTCTATGGACTAAACCTACCCGATTGACGGAGTGTCAATTCGTGGAGGTTATTGATCGTGCAAGTGGAACATAGTTCCTGAGAGCTCTAGTATCCTTGAATTTTCAATGTTTACTTTTCCAGTGAATTGTTAATCGTTGAAATATTATTGCTCGACTTGTAAAATTGGGATTGTTACTTGAACAATGTGCTTGCATGTGTGTTCTTGGCCTCACGAGCGCTTTGCTCACCCTGTAGATTTGTTTTCCTTAACAGGAATGGGTTTGGAATGAGACTCGGAGGAAATTCTCTTTTGCGTGCTTTTGTGGACTTTTGTAATAGGGTTCCAATTCTATTGACTAGACTTTGTGACTTTCGCACCCCATTTTTCGTGATGGAAAAATAAAAGATTTTTACAAAAGATGGTGTTTACAAGGAATGTGATTTTATTTAAAAATAGGTGAAAAAGGATCTAGAATGGGACTTTAAAAAAATGTGACAATTTGGGTCCAAATATTTAGTCTAAAAAGGGTTTTCAAGAAAAAGAGGAGTCGCCACTTGGTATTGAGTTTGAGTGTACCAAGTTACCCCAAAAACGATTTTTGACAAAATAAAATAAAATAAAACCTTTTTTAACAACTCCAGGTCTTTGAAAAACAAGAGAAAATGGGTTCGGGAGTCACGGTTGGAAAAAGGGATGGCAAAGGTTCGATTAACTCAAACCTAAGGCACCCTTTCAACCTAGTCGAAGCTAGTTGCGAGGTTTAGTCAAAATTTTCCTAATCTAACCCTTAATTTTATCACATTTGGATGTTTTCTACATGGATGCAAATCTAAATTTATAAAAATATCGAAAGGGCCAAAATGTTCATTCAATGGTTTAATTGAACCAATCGCATTAATTGCGAAGACCAAAATAATTCCTTGAAAGTGTCACGAGTATGCAAATGATGAAAAGAAAAGAAATTAAATTAAATTATATACATCGATATAAGTGATCGAAGAAAAAAAAAGAATGCAACATAAAGGGTACGGGAGACAAAAACTCGTGACATAATTTTCTTATACAAGGATTAATGAGTATTTAAACTAAAAAGTTATAATCGCCCATTTCCATGTTCAAAAATAATTCTCCTAATATGAACAAGCAAATGAACTAACTTATTCTACAATTTCTTGAATGAGATGCAATTCTAAATGATATAATTAACACATATAGAAGATAGGGGAAAAATAATATGGAATATCATGCAAATGAGGAAAGATCCTAAAAATAAAAATATCCATGAAAATGTAATTAATATCACACAAAGATGAATCTAACGCATGAACAATCTAAAGGTCTAGCGTTGGACTAGCCCATTTCTAAAAATCCTTACTAGCGTTGGACTAGCAAGTAAGCGGAGGGGAAAAGCCACAACTAGCATTGGACTAGTGTGGTGACGTCATACATTTTTAATACATAATAAGACAAGTAGGCATAAATTAAAATAAATAAATACATAAGAGCACGTAGCACGTAACACATAAGCATACTATCTAGATGCAAAAATCCTAAGGAAAACGGGTAAGGCACGTAACACATAAGCCACATAAGCACACAACCTATCTATTACATCGGGGAGCGCCTAACTACAATCTAAAAGGAAAAATAAAATAAAACAAATCTAATTATCCTATCTATTACATTTTTTTTTGAGGTATTTAAATGCCTCTCAAATAATTATAAAATTAACTAAACAAACATAAGAAAATTTAAATGAACATTCAAATCAAATAAACAAAGCATATAAAAAATATATAAACACATAGGAACACGTATGAGCACATAAGAGCACGTAATTAACATTGAAATAATAATAATGGGGTACCTCCCTTTTGAAGTGGTGACTAAACGGAGTCAAATTGCCCTATTTATACTCAAAATGAACAAAAGAATCATGACACCAATTTAATTGAAAATAATAATAATGATAAAAATACTAAATTAACCTTAACATGTCAAATGTAAAGAAATTTAAGAACATCTAAAATTACAAGTTAAATATACTCAAAAGTAACATAATTAGCTATTAAAGAAAAGAAACAATTATAATAAAGAGAGTCAAAATTCACCAGGGATTAAATTGCAAAAACTGAAAGACTTTTGGAGTTAAAAAATATAATTTTTCCAAAGTTTAGCGGCCAAAATTAAATGAAATATAAAGTTCAGGGACCAATGTGCAATTAAATTAAGGACCTAGGTGAAAGGAATTTAAAATGTTTTGGACCATAGTAAACCTACTCCAAAGATCAGGGGCCAAAGTGCAAATTGTAATCAGGAAAACAGGCCACTGGGCCATTATTTATTTCTTTGGGCCGAAAACTACCTAAGCCCAGCCGAAAGTCCAAGCCAAAACACACAGGCCAACCAGTCTTCTATTACTCAAACCCAACCAAAATAAAGGCATGGGCTCTGACCTTCTAGCCCAACCGAAACCCAAAAGAAATAAAACAAAACCCACTAAAACTAACTCTTGGCCCATCAGAAAAATAAACATTAGCCCAATTCCCTTTTTTTTTTTCTTTCTTTTCTTTTCTTTCTTCTTCCTCACCTTCTTCTTTCTGTTGTTTCTTCTTTCTTCTTCAGCCAACTGAAGCTTCAGCTTCAGCTAGCGGCCATGGCCGCCGGACCGCCGGTCGCCGACGACCTATCCGGTGGCCAAAATTTCTCAAAATGCACCTCCCTACTCCATTTTTCGTGTAGATTCCATTTTTTGGGCTTAGTTTTAACAAAAATTGACCCTAAAGTGGCCAAAATGTCAAAAAACAGTCCAGTTTTTATTTTTTCCAATCACCCTATCTTTCACCAAAAATTATGAAAATTATACTACAACACCCTTACAACTCCTACAATACAAATATGATTTTATTTTGACAAGAAAACAACATAAGAAGGCTAAAATAAAGCAAAACATCCCCTGAAATTTATTTATTTTTGTTGCCTTTTATGCTACAAAAATGACACAAAACTTAATCAAACAACCTCCCCAAACCATTAACTAGTCATGATTATTCATTTTAACAACAATACATGTACGAAATTAGCATTTTAATCCGATTTTTCATCTTGGCATTTTTTCAAACGGTTAATATGCATGCATAAGAACATTTCCTTTTCCTCAATCTAGTTCATGCCATTTCCCAATTTTTTAACCATACAACAACAACAATGCAAGGCAGCCAGCAGAAACAAAAGAAAACTTAACAATGAGGCATTGATTTAATATAACAAAAACTAAAACTATACCTCAATAAATATGGAAATCTTTCGGTTGAAGCTTTTTTGATGAAGTTTTCCAGCCTTGACCGATAGCTGCCCTCTCTTTGATATGCTTGACTTGCTAGTAGGTGTGTGTGTGAGATTGAGAGGGGGAAAAGGAGAGAAGAACCGAGAGGGATAGGGAATATTTTTTTTTCGATTTTCTTTTTTCTCTGCCCCAGTCCGAGAGAAGGAGAGAGTGAGGAGTGGAGAGTTTTTTTGTTGTGTCCTCCTTTTTTTCTTGTTCTTGTCTGGAGACCAAAAGAAAGAAAGGGCCGAGAGAGTTAATTGTGGGTGGCGTATTAGGTTGGCCAAAATGATGATCTTCTCCCAAAATGACAAGATGGATCTCTGAGATAACATGATGGATTTTTCACCAAAATGAGAAGAAAGACCCGTGAGAATGGAGTGTAAAAATGGGTTAAGTGTATTTGGTGGGGAAAATGATGAAATGTGTAAGCTTAGTAATAATTGATTGTGATTTGTGATTTTTGATTTTTTTGATTTTTTTTTACTTTTCTTTTCTTTTTTTTTTAAAGATAAATCTACACAAATGAGACAAAATATACTTAAAAATGCAGGAAAATAAATGACTTATCAAATAGAAAATATTCAAGAAAACATAAAATTTGACAAAAATTTGGTAAAAATTTGGTGTCTACAACTTGCCCCTCTTTGTCTAGAGTTTCAAAGAAACTCAAGACAAAAACGTAGACACCAAAATTGCTTTTCTATTTCTTCTAACTGCACCTAAGCTAAAACAGCAAGCCAACACTTGGCTATAAATATTGAGCAAAGGGATGCTGTAATATTGTAGAAAACGTGACCGAACTCATGTAGAGTTGCCTACGTATCCCGCCATGGGAATCAGGTCAAACGTAGTTTAAATACAAGCGAACCCCAATGAAACAAGTACATTGACCATCTGTGATCTTTACAAAAATCGAAAAGGTCTGAATTCTCAGAACTTCTAACATGAAATACAAAATGAATGATAAAACACAATTATTAATCAAATAATCAAGAAACACAGTCAGTGGGATAAAACTCGAGTCTGCCGAGGTTGGAGGGATAAAATCCATGCCCAACGAAAATAAAAATGGTCAGTGGGATAAAACCCGAGTCTGCCGAGGTTGGTGGGATAAAATTCAAGCCCAACGAAAATTAAAAAAAACGGTCAGTGGGATAAAATCCGAGCATGCCGAGGTTGATGGGATAGAACCCAAACCCAACGAAAATAAAAACGGTAGAAATGAAAACACAAATTCTATGCTTTCGAACTGAAAGATCAGACTACATGTTGCTTAAAGGGTAATAAAACAAGAAAACTTATCTGGTGGACTTGCAACTCTTTTGATTTTTCAAACTTTAAAAGAAAGGGAATAATGATTTTTTCTTTCCTCGAAAATGTATAGCAAAACTTGGAACTCAATCCTTTTATCGTTTGCCCCAGTGTGAATCATGCTTAACTAACCCAGTATTGTGTCACATAATTTTTCTTCAAAAAAAAAAAAGAAAAAAAGGAAAAGAAACAATCGTGACAGAAACACTACCACCACCATGTGATCCTTTTGCCTTGAGAGCCGTGTAAACATGAGTTTCAATATCGATAAATTGCTTCTTTAGGTTCGGTCGACAACCTCTTCAGAATCTTTGCAACCGTCAAATGTCAGTCATCCAGACTTGTTACCATAAGATCCTCAATTTCATGACCCTTTTGGGATAAATTATAGGGGATTGTCTTTTGAGTGAGACCCAATAAATGAGAAACATAAATAATTAAAAAATGGTATTATTCATCATGCAATAATGCTAATATGAAATAACTAATGATACAGAATGAATAAATAAAATAGTGAATAAAATAGTAAAACAAAATTGGTGAATTTTTTGAATATAGGTCCAAGAATCGAAAGTTGGATTCATATTTAGAGGACGACCTTTGATGAGGAAAAATGCTCCATCTGACCCCTTTGACGTCATCCATTTTGGAATTCATTGTCGACAAAAGAACAACAGTATGAAAGAGACCCAAATCAACATAGTCACCAGCTTTCAGACCTCAGCATCTTCTTCTTTGTTGCTGATCCTCTTATATTCCAAAACCCTACCTCAGCGCCATTTCGGGTTTTCACTAAGGTTACCCCCACCCCATTTCTTTTTTTTTTGTTTTTTTTTTATCCTTCTCTTTTTTTTCATGTTCTTTCTTTTTCTCTTTTTTTCCGTTCTTTTTTTTTTTTAGAAGGTGCCCTTTCGGGTTTTCTTTTAGAGACATAGACAAGACAATTTTAACCCCAACTGGATCAATCCAGTCATATTCTGATATTAAGTAGCATCAGTGAGACAATTTTCTCTGACATATTTCAGAAAGATTGTATTTACATCATTTGCCAATTGATTAAGAAAAAAAAAATTTCCAAAATACTGCAAAAGATAAAAGTCGGCAATTTTTGTTCCTGTGATTAGGATCGGATAGAGTAGTAATGGAAGGGTTAAGACTTGAAACGCTTGGCAGCGAATCATATGATGGGTTTGCAATCATTTGATATAACATTCTTTCAAAACTTTCCCCGATCTAGGGTGAGAAAAAGATAAAATTGCCCCAGTTTAATTCTGAATGAATTTCTCTATTTTCTTTTTCCTCTCTTTTTTTTCTTTTTCTTCTTTTTTTTTCTCTTTTTATTTTTTTTTAAAAAAAAAACAAAATTGCCCCAGTATGGGGTTAGTGATCTTAAGGGACTGCCCAAACGAAAAAGGAAGGTGGTTATGAAAAGTCAAAAGGGAAAATAAATTAGGGATAGAATAGCGAAATGAAAAAATGAGAGAAAGTATGCCTTAAATCAATCTCTTGCAGTATTTTTAAAGAAAATTTTTTTTTATAATCAAATGAAAAACTTTTTGCACATGTCTGCATTGATTAGTTGGGGAAAAACTTGACCATCCATTTCTATAAGGATGAGCGCTCCTCCGGATAGCATTTTCTTAACAACGAACGGTCCTTGCCAATTGGGAGCAAACTTCCATTTAGCCTCATCTTGCATTGGAAGAACCCGTTTTAAAACCTTATCTCCAACATCAGACAAACGGGGCTTGACTTTTTTGTTGTAAACCCGGGCCATTCGTTGCTGATAACATTGTCCATGACAGATGGCATTCAATCTTTTTTCATCAATCAGAGACAACTGCTCCTGACGTTCTCTGACCCATGCAGCTTCTTCTATTAGGGCTTCTATCAGAATGCGTAAGGAAGGAATTTCAATTTCTGCAGGCAGTACTGCTTCCATTCCATACATAAGAGAGTAAGGAGTTGCACCAGTAGAAGTTCTGATAGTAATTCTGTATGCCATCAATGCGTAAGGCAGCTTCTCATGCCAATCCCGGTGTACTTCAGTCATCTTACGAATGATTTTCTTCAAATTCTTATTTGCGGCTTCGACGGCTCCATTCATCTGAGGCCTGTAAATGACAGAATTTCGATGTCTGACCTTGAACTATTCACATAATCCATCCACCATATCGTTGTTGAGATTTTCGGCATTATCAGTGATCAACGTCTCTGGTACTCCAAAACGACAGATGATATTATTTCTCAAGAAATTCGACACCACTTTTTTAGTCACATGTTTATAGGACGCGGCCTCAACTCACTTGGTGAAATATTCAATTGCCACTAAGATGAATCGATGCCCATTTGAAACAGGAGGATCAATAGTTCCGATCACATCCATTCCCCAGATCGAACATGGCCATGGAGCAGTCATACTATGCAGTTCTGTAGGAGGAGCACGTATGACATCACCATGCATTTAACATTTAACACACTTTCTAACAAAATCTACATAGTCATGCTCCATGGTAAGCCAAAAATATCATGTTCTTATGATCTTCTTAGCCAGTAGATGCCCATTCATGTGTGGCCTACAAACCCCGCCATGCACTTCCTTCATCATATAATCGGCTTCCCCTTCATTGATGCATCTCAGAAGACCCAAATCAGATGTTTTCTTGTATAGCACTTCTCCATTCAAGAAGAATCTTGAAAACATTCTGCGTAAGAAACTTTTTGCAACAGAATCAATAACAGGAGGGTAGGATCCCGTTTCATGAATTCCTCAATATCATTGTACCAGGAGCGACCATCAGTGACCCTTTCCGTAACCAGACAATGCGCTGGCCTATTCTGAAACTGAATCTGTATAGGTTCAATCACCAGTTCATCTGGATGTTGGATCATCGAAGACAGAGTAGTTAGGGCATCAGCAAAGGCATTACGAGTACGGGGAATATGTCTGAGTTCCAAATTCCTGAATTTGCTGGCCAAACTAAGCAAGTTACAATGATACAGCATAATTTTTGAATCCCGAGTTACCCACTGCTTAAGCGTCTGGTGCACAAGTAAATCGGAATCACTGAATGCTATCAGGTTCTTGATCTCCATGTCCAACGCCATTTTCAATCCAAAAATACAAGCTTCATACTCGGCCATGATGTTGGTACAAGAAAACCGTAATTTGACAGTGGCAGGATAGTGTTTCCCTTCAGGTGATACTAAAATCGCTCCAATTCCAGCTCCGAAAGAATTTGACGCACCGTTGAAAAATAAACTCCATCCATGATACTGCTCACTCATGTCCTCAACTGCTCTAACGAACAGAATTTCCTCATCAGGAAAATAGGTATGTAATGGCTGGTAATCATCATCTCTTGGATTTTCTGCCAAATGATCTGCTATGACTTGACCCTTGACTGCTTTTTGTGTTGTGAAGACAATGTCGAACTTGAAAAGGATCATTTACCACTTAACCATACGTCCCGTGGGCATCAACTTTTCCAACAGGTATTTTAGAAGATCAGAACGGAAAATCAAGTGGTATAACCGAGCAAATAATGTCTCAGCTTCTTAGCTGCACATGCTAAAGCACAACAACTTCTCTCAAGAAAAGAATAGTTAGCCTCATATGCTGTAAATTTCTTACTCAGAAGTAGATGGCTTGCTCCTTTCTCCCAAATTCATCATGTTGTCCCAGAACGCATCCAACAGCCTCATCAAGAACAGACAAATACATAATCAGAGGTCTCCCTGACTGAGGTGACACTAAGACCGGAGGATTTAACAAGTAATTTTTGATCTTATCAAAAGCTTGCTGACAATCTTCATTCCAATCCATCGGCTCGTTCTTTTTCAACAGTTTGAACAGAGGCTCACAGGTAGAGGTTAACTGTGCAATGAATCGGCCAATGAAATTGATCTTTCCAAGAAAACTCTTCACATCTTTTTAACTTTTTGGAATGGGCATATCTCGAATTGCTTTTATTTTCGCAGGGTCAATCTCTATACCCTTTTGGCTGACAATAAAACCCAATAACTTACCAGCCGGAGCTCCAAAAGCACATTTCGCAGGGTTCAACTTCAAATTGTACTTCCTCAATCTTTCAAACAGCTTTTTTAAATCAACCAAATGGTCCTCAACCTTCTTGGAATTTCATTATGATATCATCCACATAAACTTTCATCTCTTTGTGGATCATGTCATGGAACAGGGTAGTCATTGTCCTCTGATAAGTGGCTCCAGTATTTTTCAACCCGAAAGGCATCACTCGATAACAAAAGGTTCCCCATAGGGTGATAAAAGAGGTTTTTTCTCTGTCCTCTTCTGCCATTAAGATTTGATGATATCCAGCAAAACAATCACCAAAAGATTCAATTTCGTGTCCAGTAGTATTGTCCAAAAGAATATGAATATTTGGCAAAGAAAAATCATCTTTCGGACTGGCCTTATTCAGATCTCTGTAATCAACAAATACTCGCACCTCTCCAGATTTCTTAGGCACTGGCATAGGATTCAATAGCCACATGGGATAATGAGATACCATGATTATCTTAGCATTGAGCTGTTTCACAATTTGTTCCTTTATCTTGAGACTCATTTCTGGTTTGAATTTACGTAGCCTCTGCTTTATGGGTAAAAAATTTGGATCAGTTGGCAACCGGTGAACCACTATGTATGTAGAGATCCCTGGCATATCATCGTATGACCATGCAAACACATCTTGAAAAAGCATTAAGAATTCAATCATTTTCTCCTTCTGTTTCTTATTCAAATGAATGCTGACTTTAACTTCTTTAACCTCCGTCTTAGTGCCAATATTGATGATTTATGTTTCTTCTAAGTTGGGTTTGGGTTTCTCTTCATACTATTTTAAATCTCTTGAAATAGACTCAAATTCTTTCTCAGTATCGCTCTCGTTTTGAATTTCAGATTGCATGATTTCAAATTCATGAGAGATATCGAGGTTGCAGCCATCGAATTCCAAAATTGTAACATCCAAAGGATCAGAGGGTTTTATTTGTGACCATCTGAAAATAGAATAGAACGTAAGTAATAAATAAATAGCAAATACTGGAGAAATCTTTCATTTCATTAAATTCAAAATCTATCGAGACTTCACAAAAAGACAAACATACAGACATGATTGCTATTTAAAAACATATTTAACCCAAACCTTTATTTCCATTTCAGCAATTTCCTTGGACGAAACAAGCTATATTAACTGAAACAAGAATAAAGGTTTTTTAAAAAAATGAAAGCAATTTCTTTTAACAAAAGATCCAGACTACCGTCCTATCTGGATATGATCTAGACAAAAGACAATCCCCTTAAATTTACCGAAATTCCCTTCGAGAGGGAAGATAATCAGCAGTCCAATTCTGAATAACTCCTTCAATGATTGGCAAAAATTTTGCATTCTCTGATGGCTCCTCCTCACAAGTGGCCCCGACAAATAGTTGAGACAGGTCCACTTCAATCTGCTCCACAGGATTCTTCGTTTCTGGCATAATCACCTCTGATGGATAAGGAAAAGTGTGATATAGCGGTGGGACATTTAAGACAGTTTGCTTTCCCTTCTTTTTAACTTGTTTTCGAGCTTGCATTTCCCTTCTATCCTTGGCAGTTGGATGAAATCCCAGTTCAAATGTATCCTTTTGCGTCGGGATCTCTATTGGCTCCAAAATTTCTTGCAATTCCCTCCCAAGACCTTTTCCTATTTTGTATCCGCCTCGGATCATCTCCCTAACCATCATAATACTGGCCTCTGGCAAATCTGATTGAGTCAGCGACTTATCCCCAAATGCCTATCCCACAGAGACGATGTCAGCAACGTGATGAGATGAAATTGGAGTCCTTTTTCTGTTTTCACCATTGAATTTTGCATCAACGATCATGGTACAGTAATGAGCTGATCATTCGCAATAAATCTCAACATTTGATGCAGAGAAAATGGCACTGAATTGGAAACATGTATCCAAGGTCTTCCAAGCAAGATATTGTAAACGCTGGAGAAGTTCATGACTTGGCAAGTAACTTGGAATTGAACAGGGCCTATCTCCAATACCATATCTGCTTCACCCATAGATTCCCTTCTTGAACCATCAAATCCTCGAACCACAGTTCCAGATGGACGGAGCTTGATGTCAAGAAATTCAAGCTTGGTGAGAGTGTTCCATGGACAGATATTCAACGCTGATCCATTATCCACTAAAACCCTCGGCAACAGCTTTTCATTGCAGCGGACTGATACATACAAGGCTTTGTTATGCCCGATCCCTTCTGCAGTCAGATCATCATCGGAGAAGGCAATATGATTATCAACAAGGACATTCCCCATAATGTTAGAAAATTTATCCACCGGAATATCTTTGGGGACTTGAATTTCGTTCAGGATTTTGAGCAATGCTTATCTGTGTAGTTCGGAGGTCAAGAGAAGATTCAGAAAAGAAATTTGAGTAGGCATCCTATCCAACTGCTCCACTATTTTGTACTCACTTCTTTTCAGCATCTTTAAAAAATTCACAGCTTCATTTTCAGACACAAGAGACTTGGGCGTTGAAGAATCAATCTTGGCTTTGAAGTGAACGCCGATTTTAGAATTTTTCGCAGCTTTTTCAGACTCGGCAATAGTAGATACCTCCTCCTTCAAGCATTTTTTATTTCCAATTAACAGACTAGGTTCCTCGTAGTTTCATGGCACCTCTTGCAGGTTATTGACAGGTATTTGTTTTGAAAATTCAAGAATAGCGGGCTCTGATATATCCCATTCAAAAGATGGTAGATCCAAAATAAAAGGAGATCTGTTAGCCTCAGAAACTCTTCCTTCCGCTATAAATGGCTCCTCTTTTTCAAATACAAAAGATTTCAACTTTTCCTTAGCATTATCCTTAGTTATGGACTCTTCAACAGACAACAGTTTCCTCATCTCTGCATGGTCAGTCTCCATCACGCCAAACACTTCAGTTTCATCTACAATGTACTGAGTAGGATCGACAAAATCTTCATCAGCGATGATAACCCCCACAGTGCTCCCATACTCAGGTAAAGGATTCTTACTAACATTCGGTCCTTGCTCTCCCTTTCTTCTGAGAAGGATGTCTCCAGAGTCAATCATGTCCTGAATCTTATGTTTTAAAGCCCAACAATTGCCAGCGGTATGACCTGAACTTCCAGAATGATAAGCACAACTTGCCTGCGCATCATCACCTGGAGGAATGCTTTTAGGATAAAGTTTATGAGGGACGGTGCCAATTTTTCCAGCTGCTTTTAACTGCTCATACAATTGATCAATTGGTCGACCCAAGTTGGTGAAAGTTTGAAATTATTTCTGAGTTTGAACTCCATTGGTTTGAAAAGGATTTTGAGAAGGGTTATTATTTTGCAGGGTTGGTCTGGTATGGTAAATGGGACGAGTGTGATTTTGAAAGACGGGTTGTGGGGTTGGAGGTAACGGTGAGGTATTCAAGTGATTTGGTCGGGAATGATGGAATTGGGTAGTAGTGTGGTAGAATGGTTGAGGATTGGTGCAATACGAGTAAGGAAAAGAATAGGTGGGACGGTTTCTGGGTCTGAAAGACGGGCCTTGATCCCATACAAAAGCAGTTTCTCCTTCTTTCTTTTTAAATGGGGGCTTTTTCCCATTGTTACTTTGATTTTGTAAAGCATCCAATTGCAATTTTAATGCAGACACATTAACAATCTTCCCTGCTTTGACAAATTCATCATACTCCTCCAACTTGTTAATGATAGCAGCAAACGAATTTCCAGTCATGCGAAAGATCTCTTCAAAATAGGGTGGATCGTGAGTCTTGATAAAAGTACGAACAATCTCCTCCTCAGTCATAGGAGGCTCCACTTTGGCAGATAACTTTCTCCACCGCTTTGCATAGGTCTTGTGATCTTCCGATGGCTTTCTTTTTGTACCCTCCAGTGTCGTTCGTGTTGGCGCCAATTCACAATTAAACTCATATTGCTTCACAAAGGCTGTTGACAAATCCAACCAGGTTTTGACCTCTTCAGATTTCAAATTTGAATACCAATCTAGAGCATCTCCTTCCAAACTTTCCAAAAATAAACGCATAGGTAAATTCTCATCATCCACGGGTTTACCTAACTTGTTGGTAAACATCTTAAGATGCGTTTTAGGATTTCCAATTCCATCATACTTGCTGAATTTAGGGGTTTTGAATCCCAACGGTAGCTGAATATCTGGGAAAAGACACAATTCATCGTAATCTAACCCACCATGCCTGCTCAATCCTTGATTCTTTCTCATAAAATCATCGAATCGATCCAACCTTCTTAACAGATCTTTGTCAATGGGTATAGGTCGTTCTTCTGTCGCCGCCTTTCCTTGAGATGCAATATCCAGTACAAAAGGCTCTGCAGTATGGTGGTAGGGTCCCTGAGGGTTGGGAGGAACATTCAGATTGGTTTGCGGATGGGTTTGAGGGATTTGACTGGTTGGGTTCATCACTATATAATTTGGATACATATAGCAAAAGTCTGAATTTAGTCGGGTAAAGATATTTTCAAGAGGATTAACGAAAGGAGGAAGGAAAGTTGTTTGGGTATTAAATGTGTGGGGTGGTTGATAGTCTTGTGCAGGTGGGTGATTATCGAGAGGTTCTTGGTCGTTCGAGACACCACCACCATTGTTGCTCGCGACCAACTGGTCAATTACACGTCTTTGTGCGGCCATTTCTGCACTTAACTCATTGAACTTGCCGAGTACCTCACTTAACTGAGCTCCTAATGCTGTAAAGTCCGGTGACGTAACCATAGTAGATCTTTTCGAAGTTTCTGGTACTGAACTCATGTTTACAAGCTATCTCAAGGCTCTATTTCGGGATCTGGTGATGATGGGACTTCTTCGGGTAACTATTGTGAAAAATACCTGATAGTGGAGAAAAGAAATCAATTTAGAAGTGAATTTTCTGTCAAATTGCTATAATTTATTCAAGAAAAAGAAAAAAAAAACATGAGTTAATAGATATTTAAATAATTCAGATGCATGTCCTATGAGGGAGCCATTTTCTGCCAAGGGTAGACCTAATATGATGCAACACCTTCGGGGTAAAATTTCAATTTCAAACTTGTAAGTGAATGTAGAAATCGAAGTAGAAATTCTCATTAAACACTGACAAGTTTAATCATATTTTATAGCTTCATTGATGGTTCAGCTGACCATTTTTACAAAATCCTCATGCCTTGCTAAACTAGTACGTTGAGACTCCCTAGAACTTCCTACACTAAGCTTCCGAATTCCTTCTTGAATTTTGTCAAATGCATCCAGCGCTCTTTCCAACTTTTCAGTTTTTCTTGTCTCCCACTTTAATTGTGCTCGGGCGTCTTCCAGGGTATGGTCGGCCACTATAAGTTACAATTGATAATCCTCGAGCTCTTTTTTCAGCTTGTCTATCTGCTCTTCAGGGCTAGTGGAAGCGGACTGTGACTTCTCTCGTGCTTGTTCAGCTGTCAGTTTGATCCACTCATTATATTCTAAAATGACCTTAGGTTCTAATTTGTTGACTTGATCCAAGTGCAAGTTCTCTAAACTACGAAGATTTTCCCAAGCTTCCAATACCATGCTCTGACTCTCAGCAACTGTGTTGAGTCTGATATTCCCAATCCCTTGTATCATCGAAATTCTTTGTGGATACCCAAATTGCCTTATGACTCTTTGCGGAACATATGCGACCAATCCGTTGATGCCTGCTAGGGGGATAAAACTGTGTTGGGTAATCGTGAAAATCGAATCCCTAACTTTTATCCAATCCAAAATCCATTGTATCTTATCAGGTGTCAAATTATCGAATTCTTGAATAAACTGACTCGGAGATGCAATTCAATAATACTTTTTGACCCTTTCTCGGTGTGGTTCGATCCAATTCTCTGCGGGAAGACAAGATCCCAAAGGATTGAGCGTTCTCTTCGCTAGATGCTCCATTGCCCACATTTGAAATATCAAATTTGACCTATAGAAGAAACCTCCCTTCTTTTGACATTCAGTAGCGGCCGTGAAGATGTTGGCAATGATTACAGGTACCAAGGTAAGGGTTACTCCATTAATTCCTAAAAATAGACTCTGAACCATGTTGATAGTGGAAAATGTGATCTTTCCATGCTTTTGCGGAAACAACAACAGATTGATCAAACCTAATCCAAACGCTTGCACTCGCTTTTCTACCCATTGCTCTTTACTTATGAAAAAATCGGTTCGGTACTGTTCATAGGACCCTTTTTTTCCGAATCGTTCATACAGAAACTCTAACGTGCACGATCTCGCATCCGGATGTTGGTTCATGCTAGCTTGCCTTAATCCCAAAATCCAATAAAACTGTTCCCTTGTTCCACTAGTTGGATATATCATAGGATAACATTTCCCAGGTATCTGCAATAATCCTTCTATTACTTCTAAAGTTGGTGTTAGTTCGCATTCACTGAATCAAAAAATAGAACCTTCTGGATCCCAATACCCAAGTACAGCTTGAATGATTGCAACATTTGGGGTTATGCTTAGAAGACTCGGTAAATGTCCCACATACTTGAACAGTCTTTTCACCTCATGTGTCATATTATTTTTCCAATCTGTTAGTTCCCGAGGTATTTGGTTCAGCATTCTGCACGGAGCCATCTGAGGAAGAATTTCACTTTTAGTACCTTACCTCGGGATTTTACCCCTTATGCAATACAAAATCGTAAACATGCAAGTCTCATTGGATTACATATCCGAGACAAAAGGTGGCTTATTCCTACCGTAGGATTCCCTATGCGGCATTCCCTTTATGGTAAATGCATGATGACAATTTATTACAGCATATTAAATATACAATGAAATAATTGAAATGTGACATAAAAGTGCCCCATTTAAATGCCGGGGTAAGCCTAAAATGATGTGTAGTACATATGCATATGCAATTAACTAAAATTTAAACATGCTTGATATAAGAGGCGGTCTTATCCTAAATGAGTACCATGCCAGGACTCTTATTTCTAAAGTTTGTGTATGCAGAAAAAGAGAAAACAAGAAGAGGTTAGTTCAACAAGTAACATATAGCACGTTAGGACAATAAATGATACAAGAATAAAAAGTAAATAAAGCAAAGAAAGAGGGGTGAAATCCCTTCCCTCATGTCTAGTGTTACTAATCGGGTAAGGTTGACTCTATCCTAGGTAATTTCTAATATGGATGCATGAGATTTGGCTTACTAATGCATCGAGACTCGATAAGTTTCAGACTCCCAAACCTTCAGACCAAAAGGTTAAGGGTCATCAATCCCAAGACCTTCAGTCGGTGGCTTGAGTGATCCCTTAGGCATCGCTATGGGCGCAGAGCACACCATCCGCCTACCTAAGGAAATCGATTATAATCCTATAAGGAGATGTGGGATGGAGCCCACGAGAAAAAATAAAAATAGGGTAAAAATAATGCATGCACGTATGATGTGCTTCTTTTTTAGGGGAGAGATTATAATTAAAACATGCGTGAAGGCTCTAAAGTGGTATTTCCCTCCACCCAAGATGCAAGCGCGATACAAGTATATATAAACACAAATAAATAAATGAAAGCAAATAAACAAATCATCGCATACACGGATATCAAGAGACGGTCGCTTGTGTGAAATGCAAAATATCCTAAAAAAGAAAAATACAACCTAAAACATCCAAATATGATAAATAAAAGGGTTAGAAAGAGAAAAGACAATTAAACCAAATGCTTGGACTCTCTAACTCCCCAGTGGAGTCGCCAAGTTGTCGCGCCCCATTTTTCACGATGGAAAAATAAAAGATTTTTACAAAAAATGGTGTTTACAAGGGATGTGATTTTATTTAAAAATAGGTGAAAAAGGACCTAGAATGGGACTTTAAAAAAATGCGACAATTTGGATCCAAATATTTAGTCTAAAAAGGGTTTTCAAGAAAAAGAGGAGTCACCACTTGGTATTGAGTTTGGGTGTACCAAGTCACCCCAAAAAAGATTTTTGACAAAATAAAATAAAATAAAACCATTTTTAACAACTCTAGGTCTTTGAAAAACAAGAGAAAATGGGTTCGGGAGTCACGGTTGAAAAAAGGGAAGGCAAAAGTTCGATTAACTCAAATCTAAGGCACCCTTTCAATCTAATTAAAACTAGTTGCGAGATTTAGTCAAAATTTTCCTAATCTAACCCTTAATTTTCCTAATCTAACCCTTAATTTTATCACATTTGGATGTTTCCTACATGGATGCAAATCTAAATTTATAAAAATATCGAAAGGGCCAAAATGTTCATTCAAGGGTTTAATTGAACCAATCGCATTAATTGCGAAGGCCAAAATAATTCCTTGAAAGTGTCACGAGTATGCAAATGATGAAAAGAAAAGAAAAGAAATTAAATTATATACATAGATATAAGTGATCGAAGAAAAAAAAAGAATGCAACATAAAGGGTACGGGAAACAAAAACTCGTGATATAATTTTCTTATACAAGGATTAATGGGTATTTAAACTAAAAAGTTATAATCGCCCATTTCCATGTTCAAAAATAATTCTCCTAATATGAACAAGCAAATGAACTAATTTATTCTACAATTTCTTGAATGAGATGCAATTCTAAATGATATAATTAACACATATAGAAGATAGGGGGAAAATAATAGGGAATATCATGCAAATGAGGAAAGATCCTAAAAATAAAAATATGCATGAATATGTAATGAATATCACACAAAGATGAATCTAACGCATGAACAATTTAAGGGTCTAGCGTTGGACTAACCCATTTCTAAAAATCCTTACTAGCGTTGGACTAGCAAGTAAGCGGAGGGGAAAAGTCACAACTAGCATTGGACTAGTGTGGTGACGTCATGCATTTTTAATACATAATAAGACAAGTAGGCATAAATTAAAACAAATAAACACATAAGAGCACGTAGCACGTAACACATAAGCATAATATTTAGATGCAAAAATCCTAAGGAAAGCGGGTAAGGCACGTAACACATAAGCCACATAAGCACACAACCTATCTATTACATCGGGGAGCGCCTAACTACAATCTAAAAGGGGAAATAAAATAAAACAAATCTAATTATCCTATCTATTACATTTTTTTTGAGGTATTTAAATGCCTCTCAAATAATTATAAAATTAACTAAACAAACATAATAAAATTTAAATGAACATTCAAATCAAATAAACAAAGCATATAAAAAATATATAAACACATAGGAACACGTATGAGCACATAAGAGTACGTAATTGACATTGAAATAATAATAATGGGGTACCTCCCTTTTGAAGTGGTGACTAAACGGAATCAAATTACCCTATTTATACTCAAAATGAACAAAAGAATCATGGCACCAATTTAATTGAAAATAATAATAATGATAAAAATACTAAATTAACCTTAACATGTCAAATGTAAAGAAATTTAAGAACATCTAAAATTACAAGTTAAATATACTCAAAAGTAATATAATTAGCTATTAAAGAAAAGAAACAATTATAATAAAGAGAGTCAAAATTCACCAGGGATTAAATTGCAAAAACTGAAAGACTTTTGGGGTTAAAAATATAATTTTTCCAAAGTTTAGGGGCCAAAATTAAATGAAAGATAAAGTTCAGGGACCAATGTGAAATTAAATTAAGGACCTAGGTGAAATAAATTTAAAATGTTCTGGGCCATAGTAAAACTACTCCAAAGATCAGGGGAAAACAGGCCACTGGGCCATTATTTATTTCTTTGGGCCGAAAACTACCTAAGCCCAGCCGAAAGTCCAAGCCAAAACACACAGGCCAACCAGTCTTCTATTACTCAAACCCAACCAAAATAAAGGCATGGGCTCTGACCTTCTAGCCCAACCGAAACCCAAAAGAAATAAAACAAAACCCAACTAAAACTAACTCTTGGCCCATCAGAAAAATAAACATTAGCCCAATTCCCTTTTTTTTTTTCTTTCTTTTCTTTTCTTTCTTCTTCCTCACCTTCTTCTTTCTGTTGTTTCTTCTTTCTTCTTCAGCCAACTGAAGCTTCAGCTTCAGCTAGCGGCCATGGCCGCCGGACCGCCGGTCGCCGACGACCTATCCGGTGGCCAAAATTTCTCAAAATGCACCTCCCTACTCCATTTTTCGTGTAGATTCCATTTTTTGGGCTTAGTTTTAACAAAAATTGACCCTAAAGTGGCCAAAATGTCAAAAAACAGTCCAGTTTTTATTTTTTCCAATCACCCTATCTTTCACCAAAAATTATGAAAATTATACTACAACACCCTTACAACTCCTACAATACAAATATGATTTTATTTTGACAAGAAAACAACATAAGAAGGCTAAAATAAAGCAAAACATCCCCTGAAATTTATTTATTTTTGTTGCCTTTTATGCTACAAAAATGACACAAAACTTAATCAAACAACCTCCCCAAACCCTTAACTAGTCATGATTATTCATTTTAACAACAATACATGTACGAAATTAGCATTTTAATCCGATTTTTCTTCTTGGCATTTTTTCAAACGGTTAATATGCATGCATAAGAACATTTCCTTTTCCTCAATCTAGTTCATGCCATTTCCCAATTTTTTAACCATACAACAACAACAATGCAAGGCAGCCAGCAGAAACGAAAGAAAACTAAACAATGAGGCATTGATTTAATATAACAAAAACTAAAACTATACCTCAATAAATATGGAAATCTTTCAGTTGAAGCTTTTTTGATGAAGTTTCCCAGCCTTGACTGATAGCTGCCCTCTCTTTGATATGCTTGACTTGCTAGTACGTGTGTGTGTGAGATTGAGAGGGGGAAAAGGAGAGAAGAACCGAGAGGGATTGGGAATATTTTTTTTTTCGATTTTCTTTTTTTTCTGCCCCAGTCCGAGAGAAGGAGAGAGTGAGGAGTGGAGAGTTTTTTTGTTGTGTCCTCCTTTTTCTCTTGTTCTTGTCTGGAGACCAAAAGAAAGAAAGGGTCGAGAGAGTTAATTGAGGGTGGTGTATTAGGTTGGCCAAAATGATGATCTTCTCCCAAAATGACAAGATGGATCTCTGAGATAACATGATGGATTTTTCACCAAAATGAGAAGAAAGGCCCGTGAGAATGGAGTGTAAAAATGGGTTAAGTGTATTTGGTGGGGAAAATGATGAAATGTGTAAGCTTAGTAATAATTGATTTTGATTTGTGATTTTTGATTTTTGATTTTTTTTTATTTTTGATTTTTGATTTTTACTTTTCTTTTCCTTTTTTTTTAAGTTAAATCTACACAAATGAGACAAAATATACTTAAAAATGCAGGAAAATAAATGACTTATCAAATAGAAAATATTCAAGAAAACATAAAATTTGACAAAAATTTGGCAAAAATTTGGTGTCTACAGTGATTACGGTATATTTTGGGATGTATTATGGAAACCCGTTGTATGGATTGGGTAATTGTTAAATATTGTTAAGTTTGAACGCTTCCGCACTAATTGCATTTATATTATTTGGATGTGATGTCTAGTACCGTTATAAATTTGAACGTAAATTGTTTAAGTCCTGGCGAGAGTTAGGCAAGCGTCCCGCGGATACCTTTTGGTTCACCTTAGTGAGAAGTGGGGGCGTCACAGTATTGATAAGAAAAACTAGATATCCTTTAACTCCACTACTCAACAATTTCCTAACTCGAATCCCTGAGATTAAAGCAGACGATACTAGTCTACCTCTCATATCTAATTTCAAAGTTGCTTCCCCAGGAATGTGCAACTCTACTAGTTTCATCTTACAATCCAATTGAGTATGGTACCGAACTAACCAATCCATCCCAAGTATCACATCATACCCTTAATTGCTAGACTCATTAAATCCATCAACAATCTTCTCTCACCAACCAAAATCTCATAATTCCTATAAACTTTATTAGCAAACAGGCATTGGTTCCCCGTAGGAGTCTTAACTTCTAAATCAAAAGGTAAGAAATCACACTTTACATCTATACCCTTCATAAAATTAGGATCTACAAAAAAATGGATTGTTCCGGAATCAATTAAAATTCTATCCAAGCGATGAAAAATAGGAATCGTACATTCCACCACTTCAATTGGATTAGGAATTTGCTGATTGTCTAAGGCGTAAATCCTAGTTGGCACTTTCGGTCGGCTTCCTCCGGCACTTGACTGCTTTGAAGCAGACCTAACAGGTTGGGGGGTATTTCCTCCTTCCTTAGAGGCATTAAGGCAACTCGAAATTTGGTACTCGGCGCTCCCACAGATCAGACATTTTCCTTACTTCCTCCAACACTCGGTCTCAGTGTGGTTAGACTTGTTACAATATCCACAAATCACACGAGAGGTCACAGCCGGACTAATTTGAAGACTCCCTTTTTGCTGACCTTGTCCACCCTGATTTTCTTTCGACGGGGCTCCCCTTGATGGAGTTCCTATTGATTTTTCAGGTATTCTCACTCTTCCACCTCCTCTTCTCATTTTAAGGGGTTGGATAGATTTCTCGGATGATCCAGGGGTGTTACTTGTGTTAGTCTTCTTTCTAGAGTGAAAAGCTCTGGATTGGGATTTAGCATTTTCTACCTTCTGTGCCTTCTCCAAAGCATCCGTGAAAGTCGTGATTTGGGCAGCGGTTAGGGACTCTTGGATTTCTACATTTAATCTCTAAATAAACCTCATTATCCTTTTCGGTCTATGACTATAAACTCAGGAGCAAATTTGAAAAGTTTAGTGAACCGCTCCTCCTATTCGGCCACATTTAGTAACCCTTGTTTCAACTTAATAAAGTCATCCTCCTTCTTTTCTTGTATCATAGGAGGAAGGAATTTGGCATTAAATTCCTTCTCAAAATTTGCCCAAATCCAGGGGGTTTGTTCTCTTTCCAACTTCGCCCTAACAACATTCCACCACGAGCGGGTTGGTCCTTCAAACTGAAAAACGGCAAAATTAACTTACCTTTCCTCGGCATAGTCTAAAGTATCAAAAATTTCCACCATCCTTTCTAATCAATTCTCGGCTATCTGGAGATCAAACCCTCCATGAAATCTAGTTGGGGCCAATTTCAAGAAACGCTCTAAAGCTCTATTCTCACCCTTTTCTTGGTTCCTAGGTTGGTTTGCTGGTTCAGGGACTTGGCGCTCAACTAAACACTCAAGAACATCGGTTATGCGGTTAATGGCCATAACCACTTGGTCACCCTCTTCATTCCTAGAATTTTGGTTTAGACCAGTTGCAAATCCCTCACCTCTCTCGGGAGTGTGGGGTTGCTGAAACCCACGTTCATGCCCCCTTCCACGTCTTTGTCGATCCATATAGCAATATTCTAAACGTATAATAAAAGAGAAAAATAAGTGTAGAAGTTTAAAAATAAGTACAGATTGCAAGAACACTTTAAAACCAAAGTATAGATATTTACATAGATTAGAAATCATGTCACATGTTAAGAGTGCATACAACGAGTCAGTGATATCAAATATAGGACATAGGCATTCAAGTGCCTCAAAATACAGGGTACAAGCACAAAATACAAAACGCCTCACAGCGAGATTCACCCCTTTTAATTCCTGAATAAAAGTCAAAAGATCAAGAGGTCTCTAATACAGGTGGACCGAATTAGAAGACCCTACAGCCTCAGAAGGGTCCTCCTCGGGGTCCTTCTCTATCAGTGCAACCTCCACCTCCACAACAAGTGCGGCCTCCCCAGGTATATCATCAAGCAATGCCTCCTTTAGACAGTTGGTCATAGTCTCATATTCGGCCATAATACCATCCACGTGGTTCCCTGCATCCTGGACAATCCGAATAAGGCGCCCCCTCGGTCTCCTGATACTGAGCATGGGAGGCGTCATCCCTCTGACACTCCTCTAGTACTCTAACCTCTAACTCCTGGATCCGGCCAGTCTGGGCCTCCATAGTGGCCTCCATCTCCTCTCTCTCAGCCAGTGCTATCCTAAGGTCACGAATCAACTGCCTCCACTCCTCAGCTACTTCTAACACCAAGCGGTTAGGACAAGAGAATCTCGCTCGGCATGGACACAACCTACCCCTCCTAGTAGGTGAGTATCGCAGAAGGGGTCCACCTCCAACCAGGCGATACGGGATCACGGGGAGAGCCCCCTCAACCCTATCATCATCACTGCTGCTGTCCATATCCTACAAATAACCCACAACTAAAGGTTAGGCCCTTATATTCACTGATACCATTTAAAAATTTAACCTAAGGTCTACCACGGGTTTCTATGACCAAAAGTTCACGACTAAGAACTCCTAACCCTATTTCAGATATTTCAAATCTAGCGCTCTGATACCAACTGTGATGCCCCCACCTCTCTCTAGGGCGAACCCTAGGGTATCAGCGGGATGCCTGCCAAACTCTCGTTGGGACTCACTCACTCGTTCAAACTTAATAAAGAGTCACAAAACAACCACCGACTTCATTAAGAAGTACTTCAAATATACAAGCCACAACTTCTAAACTAAAAGTTACGATTACAATCCACCAAACAACAATAACAAAATTACACTTAAAGAGCCATCAAAAGTTCATACAAAAGGTATACTAGCATGCACCAAGTCGCTAGTTTAGAACCTTCAATCCACCTCCAAAACCTATTAAGGAAAACAAATTTAAAGGGATGAACGAACGCTCAGTGAGGTCAAGAAAATAAGCAGGCAAACAAGTAACACCAATCAATCAAATAACATGCTTTAAACAACTTTTAACCATAACATTTCATTTAAGTGCACAAGTTGGAAATAACACATATGGAAGGATACGGGAGCTCTCAGGAGTTATTTCCACTTCTCGACCCATTCAAGCCATTTAGGGTTGACCCTCCGTTAACTCATGTGGTAATGGGACCGTAGCGCTCCACTTACTACCTCCAACCAACATAGCACCCACTCGAATCCGTAACCAAACATTCATGTGACGGCGATACTATTCGAGTATGCCTAGCGAGATCTCAAAAGATCAAACTATATTATTTCCCAAGGTTCACTAAACTTTTCGACCAAGCACTTGCTGGCTCGAGTCACAAGATTGGCCAATGGATTGGAGCGTCCCCACCAGCATGATTAGTCGATGAGACAACACTCCAATAAACTTAAAATCATTCATAGTACTGAGTCAGGATGAGCGGTACCTCCCACCCAAATAGGGTGTGATACATCTAGCCGCTCAGTGCTCACGAGTTAAAACATTTCAAGTACAAGTGCAAGTCATGTATTCATTTAACAAGTATCATTCAATCACAAGAAAGAGAGGACGAGGGAGATAAAGTACAACCTCGCCTCGGCAAGTTCACGTATCATATAGCACTTGTACAAATATCAATTCAATCACATTAGCATTGAACATACACTTGACACTTACCGAAAGTCAAGGCAAACAAGAGCAAAGCGAGAAGTCAGACGAGCTCTTCAGCATCCTCCTGACCACCTGAGACATGCATATTCACGATTACCTAGGTACTCGACCAAGATTAAGAAGAAAAACATTTTCTCGCTATCCACTCTCAAGGTCACAAGTTCGAGTCAAGTTAAAAGAGTTTTTCTCGCTAAGTCATTGAAATAATGCTCAAAGAGAGCTCAAAGATAATTTTTTATTCAAGTCATGGTACGTAATCTTAATTCCAAAAGAAAGTACCATTTCCACTTTCGGTACGAAAATTGAGAAAAAGGTAGATAGTTTTCATCTCCTAAAACTTCTAATTTCATGTCCCAAAAGTTAATATATAAAGAACGTTCACATTTTCCAAACTAATGGAGTTAAAATTCATCCAAAACTCCACTCATTTTCATAGCAAATGTCAAAATTAAAGGTTCCAAAAATTCAAGTATAAACTAGTGAAATTCTTCAAAGATTATTCTTGTTAAAACGCTCCCTTTTAAAAGTTCAAACTCATGGAAATCGAGGGTATAAAACTAGGGATTGAAGTTCATTTTTCAAATATGAAAAGAGGTGCTATCAACCAAGGAAGTTGAACAACCAAGAAAATGCATTAAGAGAGGTTTAATCATTTGAAACCAAGATTCAAAATGAAGGTTTAAAGTTCTAAAGGAATCTTGTGTCCAACCATGAAATTAGTCCTAAAACGGATCAACAATCTCAAAGGAAGGTTAAGAGTGCTTAAGAGAGTACTTTGTTTAAAATCAGAAAATTTTCAGTTTGGTACGACACTAATTGGAAAAATCGTATCTCGAATTTCGGAAGTCCAAAAATTGGAAACTTTATACCGTTGGAAACTAGACTCAAAGCACTAAAACTCTCTAGAAGACACTTTTCTCAGACTCCAATCTGAAATTATTCAAATTTTAGCTCAAAAATCACTATTCTAGATAGGACAGAGCAAAACAGGCTTGCAATTTCAGTAAAATTTGGAAATTCGGCAAAATTCGTAGAAGTGGAATCAACCCTTGAAATTTATACCACTAATAGGACTTCAAATATAGTTTCAAATGAAATAAATGAAACTCAATTTGGACCTTTCTATACCAAGATATGACAGTTTTAAGAAAACTGAATTTTGGAACCTGTTTACCAAATTTCCAGTTTTGAAGGCTTGACAGAGTTTCAAAATCTGATCATAACTAAAACTACACAACTCAAAATTTAGCGTGGTTTGTGGCGTTGAAAACTAGATTCAAAAGGCTACAATTCATTAGAAGAAACTGTCTTAAAATTCGTTTTGCAAGATAGGCGAAATTGAGCTACAAACTGCAGCTAGGCTGGTTTCTCGGATGAGAATAGTGAGGAAATTCAATCATCTTTGCCTGTTCACTATGGCTCATAGGAAATGAATTTGGAGGTGCATTTCTAGTTTCGGATGCCATAAACGCACTTGATTTCAACTCCCAAACAAAAGATTATGACCCAAAACGTGAACACTAGTCGGTGCTCCTAGTCAGAAAATTTTCCAGATTTCTTTCTCACTTAAACCCTACTTTAACTCAACCAATTGTAAAATTTTTTTGGGAAATATTTAACACACATAAACACCATCATATAACAAACATTATAGCACCAAAATAATATCAAAATTCAAAATTAACATGAGGGTTTCAACAAGCCAAAATTCGGATAGCAAGCAACTTTCATCTTCTAGTTTTCTTTTCCAACTTTCCATCTAAAACTAAGTCATATCTTCTCAAAATAAGCATCAAACAAGCAAGTAAACACATAATAATCCTCAAGGCCTCTACCTATAAAGTCATCTCAAGTCCTCTACCTAATGTCAAGGTTCTAGTGAACCCATCAACAACCCAACAACTAACTAGCTAAACTAACTTACTATTAATAGTTGAGAGGAAAAAAAATGAGAACTTGGAGGATTACCTTTGCTTCCAAGAATGAAGAACAATCACTAGTATAAGCTCTTGAATCACCAAAGTTTCTTCCTTGATCAAGTTACCTTCCAAGCTTGTATGAAGAACCAAAGAAAGAAACAAATTTGGAGAATTTTCTTAGAGGAAAATGGAAGACAAGGGAGCTGAAATTTTTGAGGAGAAATGAGGGAGTGGGAGTCGGCCAAGGGAGAGAGGAGGAAGAAGGGTTTTGGGTGGTAGGTGGATGATTTGATGGTGTGACAAGAAGAATGACATAAAGGTGTTCTTGGTGCCCAAAAGTCAACAATCGATTAGTGAGCAATTAGTGCTCCTAATTGAGTTTAATTTAATTCACTCACCTCTAATCCCTCAGATAACTTTTCTTAGTCTACTATTAATCATCTTTAATTCTCCAAGATTAATGTACTCTAGGATCAAAATTGTCTCGAAAAACGTGCATTCACTATTTCTCATTAAACGAGCAGCAAAAAAATTAAATTCGCTAACGAAACGTTTTAAAAATATAAATGAGACATTGTTCCATGCAAATGGATTTAAAATGGATGAAATAAATTATTCGGAGTAAACGGGTAAATAAATAATTAAATAAACCAGTAAAATAAAATAAAATAAAAGTAAGAAAATAAAAATTCGGGTCCTCACATAAAGGATATCAAATTTTACAACACATTTTAGCTATTTGAGGTATCATGCATATAGCAAACCTATACATATAAAGGTCAAAACTATATGTGCACTTGAATCATATATCTATACAATACAGAAAAGGAGAGTAATGCTATATGGTGCAAACACACAGTATCACTTTTTAAAATTTCTAATCTATCCTTACACCTTGTTTAGTATGTAGGAATGGCCAAAATGGGAAGATCTTTCCACTCAGAATATCTTTTTGTACCCAAAATGGGTGGAAGAAAATTTTATCATTCTAGTATTTGGCACACAAATCAAAATAGAATGTTCATTTATTTTCCAGTATTTGGTATAATCCATATTTAAATATCAAAACAGAATACGATTAATACAAATTTGACTTAATTGCTCTAGATTAGTTTAGGGGACATAACATTTTTTTTTATTTGTTATACTATGTTATTTGTTTATTTACGTGGAGTTTTAACATTTTTGCTTTCAAATTATTGATGATTGATATTAAAAAATTTTAATTGTAATATTTAATTCATTCTAGCACATAGATTTTTATGTTAAAATTTTACATCTTCTAGTAATATAATTAATTAATTAGCAAAATAACATATAAATTAGATGAAGCCAAACAAATATAATATATTTTTAAAATTTTTTTTATTTTTATATAAAATTAAAAAATTCACAAAATTGCTCAAAAATCAAAGAATAAAGCATCTAAAAATATTTGTTTACTACTAAAAAAGAAAAAATTTATTTTAAACACAAGAAAAATTACATTTAACTATTATTTGAGCTCATCAATATTCTGAGATATGGTGGTAGAGTAAAAGGATTTATAAAGATAAACTTGACATCCTGTTAATTTGCGCATTTTAGGATAAAGTTGGAAAGAACCTTCCCAAGATTTCCAAAAAATACGATTCTAGGAAGAAGTTGGAATGAGCATTTCAAAAGGAAAGAGGTTCATCACTCATATGATCCATACCAAACTTGGAATGGAATGAACAAGTTGGAAAGGCCTTTCTTTTCCAAACCATTCTTGCATGCCAAACGTGGGGTTTTTTTATTTATTTATTTATAATTATAAGGCAAATTGATCCCAATATGTTCTAGAAAAAAATCTCCATAATAAACGAAAAGTTATCTCTTTGACATTAAATTACAACTCCCTCACATTAATATCCTCACATCGCCTCCATGATATTTTTAAATACAATAATTTCCTCTAAGTAGTAACTAGATTTTTTAGATAACTACATATATATATATATATATCTACCGTGATATATAACTTAATATGAAAAAGATAATCATACATTTTCCTGAAATAAGCACACACCTACGATGTGCCAAAAGCACTAGTATCAATTTATATATAAGGCTTACGTCTATAACCCCCATTTCATCGAATGGGTCAAGTCATTTTTTACCCTTTTGCTTCGATAAATGTAGTGGGTTTTCAAGTGAAAATGTGATGAAGATGGGAGCTAGGGACCAAATTGGTGTGTTTCGCTTTTATGAGAGGTGTAAATCCACAAATGCCATATTCTAAAAGTGAGGGACAAAAACCTCAAAATCCAAAATCTGAGGGACATATCAAGCATTTTACCCGAGCTATCTGTATTTCTCTCCCAAATACTCGTACATATAAATACGCCAAATACAACAGGGCTCGACTCAAAATGGTGTGATATACGACACGCCCCTAAACCCCCTTCGGCCTTCACTTCTTAACCGCTGCTGATCAGGTGAGATCATAATCATCATCTCTGTCATCGACTTCATCGTCCGTTTCATTTTTTTTGTTTGTAACTGATTTCTTGCATTTCATTCATGGCGTCTTCTGGACTTTGTTTTGCCTTTGATCAGTCAACTCATGCTAATTAGTGATCCTTCAGATTTCATTCCATTCTTTTCATTTCCGACCCTTTACTCGATTAGGCTTGCCTTTGTTTTTTTCCTCCTCCTTGAATAAGCAATCAGTGTATTGTTAATTTTTTGGTAGGGGTTCTGTTGTTTTTCAGGTAGAAGTATGGGAAGGCTATTCTTGACCAATCTGGAAGGAAACCACTACAGTTGCAAGCACTGTCATGCCCATCTTGCTCTTACTGATGACCTCATCTCCAGGGTCTTTATCCCTCTCTCTCTCTCTCTCTCTCTCTCATCATTTGTATAGAGCTATGAATGTTTAGCTATGTATCTTATTAGTAACTAGTGCTATATTGGTATTTTCTTTTCTTTAATTTTTGGTGGATGATCAGAAATGTGAATGGAGGGATCTGCTGAGAGGAATTGAAAAGATTAATTGTATTAAGTTGTGGGTTTTTCATTTTATTTTCTTGGCTTTTTGTTGCTTCATTTATTGGTGAAAAGGAAATGGTATATACATCCCTCATTATTTTCTGGCCGATTTTTATCCTTGTCAATCTTTTACATACAAGAATGTATGTTGCTAACGTGTAACAGAACTTCACATCTAACGAAATAAAAATGAAAAGAAAAAAGCTAAAAAGACATGTCAATTACAGATTTAGACGGTCCTTTTTATTCTGTGTTGAGGAGTGAATTTCTTTAAGCTATGTTTGGCAGCTTAAATTTCATTTTGTAAAGGGTTAAATTGGACTCATAATTTTGATTCGTCTTCAATTGAATTTGGAGTTTGATGCTGTGCTTTCCAAGCGGCAGTAATAGGGCTATGGTTTTATCCTTCTATTCTCGTCTTATGTTCATTTGTCCCCAGATGAGATACCATTAAGTAAACTGGCTGGTTTGATTTCAGGATATCCAATTTAGTTTGTGGTTCCACATTCTGGTGTTATTTGAGTTGGTTTTGTTGTGCCCTGGCTTATATTTTCTCTACAAATATAAGTCAAGGGCCTGAGGCGGGTTTTGTGTGAATGGTTATTCACCACAGTTTTGTATTTGTGCAACATAGCATTGAGGCTTTTGCTTCCATGCACAGGCTTAAGCTTTAATAACGACCTATAACCGCGGTTACTTTTGTATGCTGATAATTTGTTTTCAGGTGAATGGTTGATAATTGTAGTATTTTTAGTCTTCCATTGTTGCATTGAATACTGAACATGCAGCGAACTGTTTCACACTCTCTAAATGATGGGTTGGATATTAAATCGATATTAAGATTTATGGTGATTGGAAAATCATATATTTTGTTTTGGGGCTAATGATTTCTGAATTTGTGCTTTTATGCTCTTACTTGTTAGTCGCGTTATGGAAATTTCTTAAACAGTACTATGAACTTGGGAGAAAGTCAAATGCTTGAGGCTTTGAAATCTCTCTCTCTCTCTCTCTCTCTCTCTCTCTCTCTCTGAGTGTGTGCCCCTTTCTATATACCAATCTATGTGTGACCCACACCCCAGGTCCCATCTCACCAGAACTGATTTGGAAATGTGTGTTTGTGTGGCAACATGAATTCCTTCTTATAACGAAAAAGTTCAAAATTAGTTTCTGGTTTCCTTGACTTCTTCTGCGTCTTTTGTTCGTCAGATTGTGAGTGAAGGAAAATATGGGAAGAGATTTCTTGATCCAATTTATATAAGTGCTGACTTTGTACTTCCAAATTATTTGAAACCTGTCTGCGGTATAGTTTTAATGTTTCGCAAGAATAAAACAAGATGTCTGCATTTTGCATCTGAAGGGAAACAAAAGAAATGAAAATAGAGTGTCAAGTTGCTATGATGTAATTATACAACCCTGAGGCCATAAATGTTCGATGTGCCAGACAATCACTACCATTTGTTTCTTTAAAATGGTTACTGCTATTGGATCCTCGCACTTGCTTTCACTCCATGACTCACTTACCTAGGTTGTGCATTATCTACATTCCATGGCTTCATTTAGTAGCTTTTTTTGTCTTGAAATGTCTTGACATATAAGATCAAAAATGATACGCCAAATCAAATTATTCATGAATATAATGCTGCCGGCTTCTATTCAGATCTGGCTAGCACTTCTTGGCTCCTTTCTGTGAGTCAACCTTGCCTTTTAAGTTCCATGAGACTCATCTCCATGAAAAGGTGGTTCAGACAGCTACTAGTTGTAGTTGAGTTGACTGAAGGTATTGAACTAATAACTAATAGCTACTAGTTTCCTTGTAGCCAGATATTTAAGAGTTCTGGTTTGATATTAGGCTGAAGCTCGAGTGCTTGTCATGCCTTGTTTACTTGTGCTTTATAAGTACACTAAGGTTCCATGCTCAGGATAATATGGAACATTTTCGGGACTAATATGGTCTCTCCTAGGTTGAACTTTGTCTGCTATCTGAAGTTATAGAACACAGGGCTAATCCAAAGTACCTTGGCTATCTTGTTTTATTTCAACTTATGCCTCCTAGTATCTTTATGTTAGATTTCTGGTCCTTTACACTAACTCATTGTTTGCTGGTCTTTCCAGTCTTTTCACTCCAAACATGGGAAGGCTTATCTCTTTGACAAGGCGTAAGTGTCCTCATCTTTAGTGCCCTTAAGCACTTGATTCAAATTATGGACCTGATTTGCGATGAGCTGCCACTGGGCTGTGGGATAGATCTGGTCAACTGTTGAAATTGGAGCTATTGATGCATGAGTACTTGCTTATACATTTCCATGATTCTTAAGGACTGGAGTGCCAGTATGTCTGTCTGCTCATAAAACTTGATATTATCTTCCACTTCTAAACTAGCATTTTGCTCATTGTTTTCTGTATATCAGTTACCCTTTCCTCTCTTCTCTTGTAATAGCCGAATATATTTCAGTATCATTACAGGATATGTTTGATTTTGAGGTGCACTGGGGCTTCTTCTTTTTTTCTGAAATGTATGAATGCACGTTTCCCACTTTGGTTGTGTTTATGGCTCAATTCCTTGCAAGAACAATCATATCATGCCTGATGCCTCAAAATTGTAATTCAGATTATCCTGGCAATCATGACAACATACTTTCCATTGCTTAACAGTGTGAATGTGACCATTGGCGAGAAAGAAGAGCGGATGATGATGACTGGGATGCACACTGTGGTTGACATATTCTGTGTGGGTTGTGGCTCGCTTGTTGGGTGGAAATATGTGAGTTCATGAGCACTCATTTGTGCAATTTATTGTTTCTCTATACTATTGCTTATATCTTTTCGTTAAATGTCAGGAATCTGCTTTTGAAAAGAGCCAAAAGTACAAGGAAGGAAAATATATCCTTGAAAGGTATCGAGTTAGTTCTGTGGTTATATATTAACGTTTGTATTTAGTACTTAAAGTGTTTGCTGTTTCTTGCTTGATTAGGTTTAAGGTGTTGGGTCCTGATGGAAGTCCCTATGTCTTCAGCCAAGATGGTCAGTTTTTGGAAAGTGATACAGATGATGGTTGATTAACTTGCAAGCTTTTCTAGTTAGCATCCTGACATCTTAAAGATGACTCCTAAATATCATCATAGCATCTTGAAAAATCAATTAGACTATATTCAACCGTACATATTCTGCCTTCTTTTACTGCAGTTTTGCGTCTAGTGCTCAATGTAACCAGCAGACGGTAAATCATTGTTCTCAATTTTTTCCATTTCTAGTTGAATTTGTAATTGAAAAATTGATGGTTGCTATAGCAGTCTTTGCAACTGCCCAATACCATTGAAAGTTTCTATTGGTGGGAAAGCCTGCTTAGAAAGGCCAGTTATACCAAAAAAATCAGCTCAGCATTCTCTTATATTTTTGTGAAAGAATACTGCACAGATTGATTTACTTGTCTTTTGCATGAAATTGAGAGCTAATTTCTATTTTTTTCCCTCTAATCTTGCAATTTTTTTAAATAAATAATGAGACCAATTGTTGTACACTGATTCTTAATTTTTTATTTTTTATTTTTTTGTTTTGAAAAAACAACTCTTTTCTATTTATCATTTTTACTTGCATTACTTTGCTGGTGCGTTTACCCTGGAGTTTGTTAATGACGATCCTGCAGTTCCTTACTTTGGAAAGAGGAATGTCATTTTCTTTCTATAGGGTTTGTTTGGATTGTAAGTTATTTGGAATATTTTTACTGTAACACTTTTTGTGATGTGATGTATGTGAGATAAAAAGGTAATTGGGAAGATAAAAAGGTGTATTGGAAATTATAATGATAATAAGCAAATAAAATTGAGAAAATAATGCTCAATCCAAACAAACCCAAGTGCGGAGATCTCAACCGTGACTGTTCTTGTTGGACCTCTCCCCTTGGTGTTTTCAAAGAATCAGTCATGCATGAAGAAAATACTAGGTTTCACTATCATCATGTCATTTAATTGTTGGAAATAATTGTGACAGGATGCATTAGATTTTCACTAGTTGTATTTTACTATTTAAATGTTGAAAAATCGAATATTGATGGTACCAAATACCTGAACTTTTCCAATTTTCATCCTAAGGTCTACATACTTGAATTATTTGTTGAGTACTTTTTTTTTATAATAAAACATATTTCATTCAAGGATTACTGGAAATCGTCCAGCACAATTGAGATACATTGTTATCCTGATGGCAGATAAACATGCACTAAAATTATAGATTTGCAATTTAACAAATACATAAGATTTGAGAAATTAAGAATAGATCTAAAAAGTACCATAAATTTGAAAAACATTTCATCATAGAATAAGTCGTTGCAGCTCTCTTTGTGCATGCTGTAATCGTCAGATCTGCTAATCAACAGTTGTAAGGTCTAATAAAGATGGTGAGATCTGCCGAGATTGATCCAAATCTGAAATATTTCCTCAGATCTGTTATCCAACTGGTTCAAGCTCAATATTGAAAGTGAGATCTGATGAGAAGACTGAAGAAATTGTAGATCTAACATATAGATCTAAAAAAATTTCAAGATCTGGAAAAGTAAAGAAACAAAACTAAATAAAACTCTTATTAAGATAGTTTAGGAGAGACTAAAACTCTCACTAGAAGAGACTTTATTGAATGAAAGGAAGAACAAAAGACAAAGGAAGAGGAAGGGAGACCTTGGCTTAAGGCCAAGATCTCCTTCCTATGGAGGAGGAAGGGTAGAGAAGGAAACCTAGAGAGAAGGAAGAGAATCCCTCTTTTGCAAAGATGGGACTTAGACAGCAGGTTAGCACTATTTGTTGAGTACTTTTAATTGATTCATGATGGGCATGATGGGCACTCTTTAGTTTACTTGTCACAAATTAGCATGAGTAGCATCAGTTGATTCAAAGTATTTGGCATAGTAAATCAGAAAAGCCCCTTCACGGTAGGGTGGCGGGCGTTGCTTTATTGCTATGGCCAAATCTCAATGTCCAGGTCTCAATCTATGTCTAAGGTGGTCGTTTGTTTCAATAATTTATTGACATGTAATCACCAATCAACAGTGATTGAAAGACGAATTTCATTTAATAATCAAATCGAATTTGGTTTGATAAGAGTTTCAAATTTGATTTGTTAGTTAAATCATATCAAACTTGATCAAATCAAATTTAAACAATAATTTGTGTTTGATAAACTTTTAAGTTTCATTTCAGCTCAACTCGATTAGTATACAAATAAAATTTACATGTAAAAAGTTCAATCTACTAGACATAGATTTGAATTCGACTCGATAAAAGTTTGTTTGAGTTCAAATCAAGAAGGAAACAAGTCAAGTTTGTCAAAATAATTAAACAAGTTTGAAAATTAGAGTGTTCAATATGTTTAGATTTGTTTACATCCCTATCAATTACAGTAACTCCGTGAAGGGGAATTTGGAGCAGTGGAAGACTCTTAAGGAGTAGCTTTCATGGAATATCAGAACTTCGTCGTCATGGTTGCTGCTGCAGCAATCTGCTTGCTTCCTGATTTTCATATGCTTTGCTCGCGTACGGGGTTTTTTTTGGCGTCTTTTTATTTATAGTTAATTTATAGAAATATGAATAATTTAAATACAAAAATTAACAACAATCCTACGTATTCATTCATATTAACTTTTAAAAAATTAATGTATCTTAAACGATCAATTATTTACTAATTTTTAAAAATTTGTTTACAAACTTTCACTATTACATAATAGTGTACATCAAAAAACTGTACCACATATCCAAAACTTGGTAAATAATCCCCTTTCTATAAATATTCTTTTAGATAATTAAAATTTTTATAATGAGCATCAACCATGAACTATATATTAATATTTAATTAAATAGAAAAAATCCAACAATCTATTTTTCTTCATAAACAAATATTCAGTTTTCAACAATATTGGTAACTCTATCTGTGTAACAATAAATTCTCTTTTTTACATTAAGTTGCAACTCATATGGATAAAAAAATGATGTTGTTAGGAGACAGAGCGGATGCATAAGAACAAACAATATTATTTTTGTGTTCTTAAAAACGCTAAATGAAGGTCTGAATGATATTTGACGAGATCCTTCCCGAATTGATGTTTAGTTGAAAATAAGGTCACGTATTTGAATTTCGGGAATGGTATATCCTCTGCCAAAAATGAACTTTACAATCTTAATTTTAGAATTTTATGTCCTCTTCAATTCATGATCTTAAAATGTTATATCCTATACAATTCATGATCCAAGTAAATCACTCATGCTCTTGCAAATTGGAGGAACATAAGAAAAAAAATCAAAAATTAACTTTTTACATTAAAAAATAATATGAGACAAATTTATAAGAGTACAAATTTTAGTTTTCTCGTGTGAACATGAACTCAAACTACAAAAGATACATACAGAAGATGACCACTCGACAAAATGAAATTTTGCTTGCATAACACTACAAAATGTTAAAACAAACAAAGTCATCGAATGCATAGAAATTTTTTTTTTTTTTTATCAAATTCAACTTCCTTTAATCTTCCTTCTTTATGTTTCCTCACATTTATACTAAAATAAGGAAAAAATTGGATGCGTTAAGACAATATAACATTCTCAAAATTTCACAGAATATGTGAAATTATAACAAATAAATTGGTCAAATAGGTGCTAAAGTAAACTATAATAGCTACGAAATACCAAATCACCAATGATATATACATGTATAAATTCTAGAATTAACATACACAAATTTCAACAAGTGAACACAAAGATGGAAAGTTGATATCTTCTCATTGAGGTACGATTTCAACTGAGAAAGGCCTGTTGTTAAGTATATTTAAAAGGAACTATGAGAAATTTTAGTTGATAGAGATGAGGTTTTAAATTTTGTATTTTATAAGATAACAACAATGAGCGAAGAGATGATGAACAATTTGAATATCAATAATAATTTGAATACTAATCAACGGCATGGTGGTAAAAGGGAGTAATTTATAGGATATGTAAAATTTCAATAATTGTGATTTGAAAAAGATTTTACGATAGTTCTATTTGTAATAATTCAATAGAAAGCAGATACTACAGAGATATCATTAGTTGTTTTTTAAAGTTATTTTAAAATTAGAGATAATTTTTAAACATATAATATAATCCAAATATGATTCAATATGGATAAAACTCAAGTGGCGCATAACCTGCAATTCTCTTTAATTAGGCATGCCACATAAAAATGAAAAACAACTCTAATTAAAATAATTACTTATATATATATACACACACACACTACTGGATTAGTTTTTTGTATGTGTAACAAGAAGGTGATTGGAAATGTATTAGGAGTTTTAATAGCATATTTTAAAAACAGTTTTACCTATATATTTGTTCCTTCTTTTAGAGATTCAAATATGTCTACGGATTTTTTAGCAAAATTAGGGTGTGGTTTTTCTCGAAGTTTTATAAATGCAAATTTTAAAGTAAAGCTGTAAGTCTCCTTCTTGTGCTTTTGGTAAGGCTCTACCAACCCCCTACTCTAAAAAGGTGGATTTATTAATTTATTAATGTTTTTTTTTGAAAAAAAAAAGTTCCATCTGAATAGGGCTACCAAATAGGTATAAATATAAAACCATACGAGTCACAGGTGCAATTCCAAATCTTTTTTTCCTCTTAAATTTAGCCGAGAGGAAACATTGTTAATATTTACACCAGAACTAGCACAATTCAAAAGTTTTATGGTCACCAGAATTTGACATAGCAAGAGAAACTCATGCAACTCGTGTATTTATTATCCTCTGACCAATCAGTGTAAGGCCCCGTTTGGGATTTGAAGTTGCGGTACTTTTGGTTAAAAAGTATTTTTAGATGCTGAAAGTACTTTTAAAGTGTTTGATGAACATTATCTCACAAAATTAGGAGTACAGCGTTTGGCATTAAAAGCACTTTTAGCAAAAACTCAAATTTGATACTTTTAGAGTAACTTTTGTGATTTAAAAAATAAAACATCAAATTTAATCATCTTATCCTATATTATGAACTAAATAAAGAGATAAACAGTTTTAAAAATTTTTAAATTACACATTATTTAATACAATAAATACTTATTAAATTATGTCTCCAAACAATATATTTAAAAGTACTTAAATAGTTGATAAGTACTTTTATTAAAAGTTCTATTAAAAAAGTACTTTTCAATAAATTACCGTAACCTCAAACGAATCCTAAATGTTCATTTGAGAAAATCCCTTCTGGGGAGATAAGTGCACATTTGTCTAGCCAGACCTGGTTGGTGTAACCAACTACTGATCTTTGGCTCAGTAGCTACAAAAAAAGGACTAAATCCCTCTTTGAATATATTAGATTAAAAAAATGCTATCGTTGTAACAAAAAAAAAAAAGACGTGGTTGGTGTAACCTTTGTTTGCATTAACTTATAATTTAGAACTTCAAAGTTGTTAAAAACGTTTTAGAAGTTCATAATTGTTAAAAACGTTTTCAAGGAAATGTATGAATTCCATTAGTGGTGCATATATGTTGTTACATTAATCCTCGCAAATTATACAAATCCTAATTATGAAAATACATGGAAGAATTACATAAATTCAATTACTTTTGAACTGAAGTCATTAAGCAGTATAGGGGCAAAGACGATTGTTTGTAAAGTCAAATCCTATACTTCTTATCCCAACTTAAAATGTAAAGTCTAAATTATACCGCATAATTTTTAAATAATTGACACGTATGAGTTGCTCTGAATGGTAGGGAATTATTACATCTCTATTATAACAATATATAAGTGTCAGTGATGAATCATAACTTATTTAGAACAGTATACATTGTTCGAAGGATTATAGTTACAATTGTAACCTTTTTACCCCTCTCCCTCATTTGACCATGAAAAGGTTCTTGATTCCTTTCTTAAATCTTTGCTTTTCCATTTAGAGCCTCTCTGATGAACTTTAAATAAAATGGGGTAAGTAAAAAAGAAACTATTTGGGTAGATTCAATTTATAAATCAGGCGCTTCAAGTAATTGTACTATTTGTAGCGTTATTTGTACCTTCTAAAAATAATATAAACATCAACCATGTTAGTTTATAGCCTGCCAAAGTATTTCCCACTAAACAAAAAACAAAACCAGTTAAAAAAAAAAGACTGGTTTTTTTTTTTGAGCGATTAGGAACTGTAACCAAGATTAGCCAAAAGAGAAGTTCAAATTATGTGGTGTACATCATTTTTAACTTTAACGTTATGTGCAAGGCATACAAAAAAAATTATTCTAAATTTATATTATATTTAAAGTGATTTATGCAGCAAATTACTCGAGTAGCCAATGAACTTTTTGAATAGTAATATTACCCATCAAACTATTAAAACTATAAATTTTGAACCATTTCGTTTGACTTCACCGTAACTTTACCAAATCTAATTATTAATAGTATGTCTCATAAAGCATGTGAATCCTTAAATTTGGCAGAATTAATGGTAGAATAAGACAGAATAACCCAAAATTTACAATTTTTTAGTTTAGTGGATAAAACATACTATTAATAATTGAGCGGATAAAACTTGATCATTCAAAAAATTTAATGGCTATCCAAGTAATTTGCTAGTGATTTAGGTGACTGAACAAAAGAACATGTATTTTATTCAAACCAATAAAATTATCTGAGAACAGTTTAATTGACAACCGTTTCATATCCCATTGCTGTTTTGCGAGTTTCAACGCCGAACCCTGGGCCCGGCTATTATACCGTTATGATTTCAAATAACGACTTCACGCAGTAAAGCATGCTGCCATTAGAATTTAAGAGAAACATGCTGATGGGACCTACGTCAACTATTGAATCACACGGTCTACGAGGCCCACCAGAATATGGGCCCAAAGCGCCTGAGTCGCCGAAGTAATAATGGCCCTCAGATGAAGTTTTGGTGTACATCCCCAGGAAAAAAAAACAGCCCATGTTAACTCTGCATATCCGGGCATCTTTTAAAAGCCAAGTTTGAATTCTTGAAACTTGACAAAAATATGCGTATGATGTTCAGGTGGAAGTCTCAGATTGATTGAAACCTTAAAATAAGATAAAGGATAAAGAAATGGACAGACAAAAGTGGACAAATGTGGCAATAATGCCAACAACCTTGGGTTTGAACTAATGTCTTTGCAACCATATTTGTTAAACATTAGATCCAATGGACCTTTCCAGAAAAAAAAAAAAAGATCCAATGGAAATTCCTTCAAAATATTTATTTTAGCTCCTGACAATAATTATTTGTTCTTTTTTAAAACAGAATAAAAGAAATTCAAAGGGGAGTTGTTGAAGGGAAATTTAAAATTCAAATTAATATATGAATGTATATGTGGAGAGTTCTACAATATCTTTTGGATACGATACTAATAAGTATTAATTCACCGTTGAATGTGTGAAAAGAAAAAGAGATATAAACTTTTAGATGTTTTAAAAATTTAAATTATTGAATAATGTGATAAGAGTTTATTGAATTTATAATCAGGGTATGATATCCAAAAGGGACGGTAGAATTTTCCTATCTTTTGTA